>NC_063259.1:32277276-32566337 GCF_019578655.1 Ricinus communis
GCGCATGAAATAGACTATTTTATTGCCAATAAAGTTCATTTTGAAGTCTCGATTTTAGGACATTAACTTGACACTAAATTACATAGTTGGATATTCACAGAATTATCTTATTAGTTTGTCCTATTTTAACTAAAAACTTGTGGCCATCGAAAAAGGCAAAAGAAAAAATCCGATAATTTTCTTAAGGCCAAAGCTATTCCGTTTTAGAACTTTGCAATCAATATTGAAAACGAGATTTTCTAACTCAATAGTATGCAACTATATATTGTATGGGAAAGTCTTCCCTCGAATGAATTTTAATTAGCCGCACAAAAAGCATTGTTGTTCATAATCAAAGCTGCAAATGGAGATTGAAATAATTTCTGAAAGCTGCACTAAACCCTCTTCACCAACACCCCCTCACTTAAAAACCTATAGAATTTCTCTGTTACATCAATTTTCACAGCAAGCGACATTCCCATGATCCTATACTATTCCAACCAAGATGCCAACACCAATGACGATGCCATCTCAAGAAGAACGCAATTGCTGAAGCAATCCTTATCCAAAACCTTAACACATTATTACCCACTTGCCGGACAGATGAAAGACCCTCTTTCCGTTGATTGTAATGATGAAGGTGTGTACTATGTAGAGGCCCGAGCAAACCTTACTCTATCTGAATATCTCAGCCGACCTGACCTCACATCATTGCAAAACTTGATGCCAAGACAAGCCAGTTGGTACGAACCAACTTCTAGATCTTTTGTTGTCATGATACAGGAAACCACCTTTGTATGCGGCAGCCTCGCCATTGGTGTACTTGTTTTTCACATGATCATGGATTGTTATGCTGCGGCTTTACAGCATGTAAAAATACTGTATGCACGAACTTTGATGGTCCATCTATCTTTCCACAATACGATGCATATCCCAGAGAGGCAACTCTGACGGCTCTTTTAGAACCCTTTCTCAAACCAGGGAAACTCTCCACAAGGAGATTTGTGTCGATGCATCATCCATTGATAATCTTAAGGTCTTAGCAACAAGCTCAAGCGTGAAAAATCCAACGCATGTCGAGGTGGTGTCTGCATTTCTTTTTGAATGCGTCACAGCTATACTCAAGGCAACATCAGGTATTGATAGGCCAACTGCATCGTCGCATGTTGTAAACTTGCGAGGAAAGGCTACGCCACCAATTCCTGAAAGCTCTTTTGGGAACTTGTCATGGGTAGTATACGCACTATCCTTACCTAAGGAAACCAAACTAACTCCCTTAGTTCTGAAAGGGAGGGAAGCAATAAAGAAAATCGAGAGTGATTTTGTGAAGAAAATACAAGGGGATGGGGGATTCCCCAAGCTTTATGAGATGATCAAAGAGACAGGCAAAACATTAACCAGCACGACATTTTGCAATGGCGTTAACTTTATTGGGGTTACTAGTTGGTGTGGGTTTGGTCTATATGAAGTTGATTTTGGATGGGGAAAGCCTACGTGGGCGAGTTCTATTGGTTTTTCAACTGATGCTACGGCTCCTATCTTGAATTCAATCATTCTCATGGATTCGAAACTGGAAAAAGGAATTGAAGCATGGGTGTTCATGGATAAAGAAGATCTGGTTTTATTGGATAAATATGAAGAGCTCCTTGCATATGCTTCCATTAATCCAAGTCCAATGAAACTCGGGATGCTTGTTTCTCATCCATGATGACCGGAATATATTAATCAAAACTAGTAAAGAGTGTACTGTCTTTCTGAGAATGTTACCAATGATCCATATGTCTAAACCCAACTAGACTTGGATTAAGGCTTAACTGAGTAGTTTCGAGATTCTCTTTGAATAATATGATTCATTACTTTTATATGTTTAGAAAATAAAATCGATTGCTTCAGATCAAAGAAAAGACTCTGCATGCCTTGAGATGTTTTGGTAATGGTAGCCCGAATTTCCTTTTCTGTTATTATTAATCTGGTCATGTACTTCGTTTGTTCTAACAAATACTGAATCTGTTTACACAGCGAAAGGATCCACAGGTATGATAAGTGTATACACTCATTCTCTCTTTGCAATATTATGTACGAACCTAAGTTGACATAGACCAATTTGAGAAGTTGCATGATCCTAATTTGATACTAAAATTGAAGAGTCAGAGGTATCCCTCACGCTCATTTACACTTAATTTTTGCTTAATCACTAAACGTTGAATCCGATTTCGTAACTAAATCGGATTAACTTTGAAGTAAATAAATTGTAATAAAATTAAAGTTGAATATTTCATATGAAAGAAGTTGCAATTTAGTGATTAAATAAGATATAAATATAAAGTTTAATGATTGTTAGTATAATTATTCTGAAAATATATGAGTACAGCACAAATTCTTGGTCCTTAGTGTTAAACACTGTAAAGGTTTATTGTAAGGGTAATATAGTCTTTTCCATGATTAGAGTATAAATAGTCATTTAGAATAGTCATTTAGGTTAAGCTTTCTTTGCAATGAACATTATGTTATTACCTCATTTTGTAACATGGTATCAGAGCCTAAATTGATTGAGTCTTACTGCGGAGTCTTGCTGGGTCTTAATCGTTGCTGAGTATTGCGGAATCTTGCTGGGTCTTATTGCTGCTTTTGTTTTCTGTTTTCTGACGCTGTTTTGCTTTCTGTGATACTCGGCGTCGTTCTTTGAGTCGACGTCTTGCTGCCTCTATTTTCTGGTTTTACAAGGTCGATGATACTGAAAAGGTGCAGAGGTTGAGGAAAGAGTGTCCGAACGTGAAGTGTGGTGCTGACACTCATATGCTGCTGATATTTATGATTCGAGCCTCGCCGTCTGCTCGTTCTTCCTCCTCTTTGCTGTGTGCGTCCTCCTCTTTGCTGTGTGCGTTGCTGTTGTGTGTTGCTGTTGTGTGCGTTGCTATTGTGCGTCGGCATTTCCACTTTGCACACCACCTGCTCGACAAAATTCTTTAAGTTCCTGGTCTGAATCTGTGTGGCTTCTTTACTCCTCCAGTTGCCGGTGCAGACTTCCTTGCTGCCTTGGTAGCCAGTTGCTTCCTTGGGGCCTTTCCTCCTGTTGATTTTCTTGCTGTTTGCTTTGTACGAGCCATTGCACTAAAGCGCTTTGGTTGACTAGAAACTGAAAAGGGAAACTAAAAGAAAATTGGTGGAAAATTATGCATTGTGGTTTCATATTGATAAATGGTTATGGCACATAAGCAATCTATGAAAGTAGATTTGTTGTCCCTTCTTTAGAGTAATTGATTGTTGTTGATTTCTGTTGAGTTTTCCCTTCGTTTGTCTGTTCCGTATGGCTGAAGCTAGAGATAATTCGCTTTAAGCAGTTAGTGTTTAGTTGGATGGTAAGAATTATGCATATTGGAGCTACGTGATGAAAAATTTCTTGAAAGGGAAACAAAAGTGGGGATATATTTCGGGTGCTTATATTAAGCCTCAAGATGATGTGGCATTATTGGATAAATGGGAAGTTGATAATTCAAAAATTATTACTTGGATCAATAATTCTGTTAAGCATTCGATAGGCACCCAATTAGCAAAATATGAGACGGCTAAGGAGGTTTGGGATCACCTAGCTAGACTCTATACACGGTCTAATTTTGCAAAGCAATACCAGTTGGAGTCTAACATTCGTGCTCTTCAGCAGAAAAGTATGAGTATTCAAGAATTCTACGATGCTATGACAGATTTGTGGGATCAGTTGGCTCTCACAGAACCTGCTGAATTACGAGCCTTTGGGCCTTATATTGTACGAAGAGAGGAGCAGAGATTGGTACAGTTTTTAATGGCCCTTCGTGATGAGTTTGAGGGACTTCGTGGGTCTATTCTGCATCGTCATCCACTGCCTTCTGTTGATTCTGTTGTTAGTGAACTTTTGGCTGAAGAAATTTGTTTGAAGTCCTCGGCTGTAAAAGAGGTTTCTCCAGCTTTTACTCCATCTGTTTTTGCCATGCCTCCTCGATCAAACTCTAAATCTCAGTTTAGGCCATATGGATCTGTTGCTCGTGATGAATGCGGGTTTTGCAAGCAAAAAGGTCATTGGAAATCTCAGTGTCCGAAATTGGGGGAGGAAAACAACAAGCCCATCAAGAAGAACAAGCTCGGTGGTCGATCGATCACCGCCTCTCCACAATGGACCTCCTATTCTACCTCGTCCTCACAATGCCTTGTCAACCTCCTCCTTAGACCCATCACTGAGCGCTTGCTTCTCAGCCTCATGCCATGTCTGCTTCCTCGTAAGTAGGTCTGTCATCTAGTCCTTCAGGTATATCCTATTCCTCCTGGATTTTAGATTCTGGTGCTTCAAACCATTTGTCACCTAATTTATCATCATTTACTTCTCTAACCCCTGAAGTTTCAGTTCCTGTTATGAGTGCTAGTGGTACACCTATGCCATTGCAAGGTGTTGGTTCGGTTATTACGCCTTCTCTATGTTTATCTAATGTCTATCACATTCCTAGTCTTGCTTTGAATCTTGCTTCTGTTGGTCAGATTTGTGATACTGGATGCTCAGTCTCATTTTCTTCTTCCGCTTGTTTTGTTCAGGATCCACAGTCTCAGAAAGTGATTGGGATCGGCCATAGAGAAGGAGGACTTTATGTATTGGATCAACTCAAAACCCCTCACACCCCGGTGTGAATTTGTCATCATTTCGTTTGAATCCCTCTTCATCTGTGTTTTATTTGTGGCACTCTCGCCTTGGTCATGTCTCTGTGTCTCGTTTAAAATTTTTAGTTTCTACAGGAGCTTTAGAAAATTTGAAAACTCATGATATTTCTGATTGTAGTAGTCGTAAACTAGCCAAGTTTAATGCATTGCCTTTTCCTAAAAGCACTACTATATCTGTCTCTCCTTTTGATCTTATTCATTCTGATGTATGGGGACCCTCTCCTGTTTCTACAAAAGGGGGTTCTCGCTATTATGTATCTTTTATTGATGATTGCACTCGTTATTGTTGGGTTTATCTTATGAAACGTCGTTCAGACTTTTTTGGCATATATAATGAGTTCTGATCTCTTGTAAAAACCTAACATTCAGCTGTTATCAAATGCTTTAGATGTGATTTGGGGGGAGAGTATACTTCTCATGCTTTTAAGGATCTACTTACTTTAGATGGTACAATTTACCAAACTTCTTGCACTGATACTCCTGAATAAAATGGAGTTGCTGAGAGAAAACATAGGCACATTCTAGAGACTGCACGATCACTCTTGTTGTCCGCTAGTGTTCCTAGTGAATTTTGGGGGGAAGGAGTTCTTACTTCTGTTCATTTAATTAACAGAATTCCTATTTCTTATAATTCTAGCTTGTCTCCCTATGAAAGATTGTATGGTCGTCCGCCAGATTATACTTCTCTTCATATTTTTAGTTCTACATGTTTTGTTCTTCTTTCTCATGTTGAACGCAGTTAGCTATCATCTCGATCTACTATATGTGTCTTTCTTGGTTATGGTGCAGGTCAAAAAGGGTATCGTTGTTTTGATCCAGTCAGTCATAAATTATATGTTTCTCGTCATGTTATTTTTCTTGAACATATTCCTTATTTTACAATTCTTGACCGTCCTCACCATATATCTATGTCTGATCTTATCCATATTGACCATTTTACTACTGATGTTGATGAGCTATCCTCTGCTGACATTCCTGACACCTCTATTGGCTCCTCTACTACACACTCTGCCCAATCATCTTCTAAGACTGTGGATACTATCGTACCTCGCTATCCTGTACGCAATCGTAAGTCCACTAAACAACCTGATTTTAATTATTCTTGTTATTCAAGTTCATTTGTTTCCTTTCTAGCTTCTATTCATCGTCTTTCTGAACCTTCATCTTTCAAAGAAGCCATTCTTGATCCTCTTTGGCAGCGTGCCATGGCTGAGGAGTTAACTGCTCTTCACCAAACCCATACTTGGGATTTAGTTTTCCTTCCTGCAGGTAAACGTACTATTGGTTCTCGTTGGGTCTACAAGATTAAAACTAAGTCTGATAGTTCTATTGAAAGGTATAAAGCTCGTTTAGTGGCTAAAGGTTATTCTTAAGAATATGGTATGGATTATGAAGAGACTTTTTCTCCCGTTGCTAAAATGACTACAGTTTGAACTCTTATTGTTGTTGCTTCCGTTCACCGTTGAGATATAACTAAAATGGATGTCAAAAATGCCTTTTTGAATGGCGATCTTTATGAAGAAGTTTATATGGTCCCTCCTCCTGGTCTTGATCATCATCCTGGTGAAGTCTGCAGACTTAGGAAGGCTCTTTATGGTCTCAAACAGGCTCCTCGCGCTTGGTTTGAGAAGTTCTCTCCTGTAATTACTTCACTTGGTTTTCATCCTAGCCATCATGACTCTGCACTGTTTATCAAATGTACTTCGGCTGGTCGAATTTTGCTCTCTCTATATGTTGATGATATGATTATTACAGGTGATGATGTTGTCGAAATTAGTCCGTTAAAGTCCGAACTGACTCGTTATTTTGCTATGAAGGAGTTGGGTTCCCTTCGTTACTTCTTGGGTATTGAAGTTGCTTCTTCTCCAAAAGGGTATCTTCTTTCTCAATCTAAGTACATTTCTGATATTTTTGAGCGTGCTCGTCTTTCTGACAATAAGACTGTTGCTACTCCAATTGAGCTCAACGCTCGTTATTCTGCTTCTGATGGTTCTCTACTGCCGGATCCGAGTCTATATCGGACTGTTGTTGGAAGTTTAGTTTATCTTACTATCACTTGCCCTGATATTGCATATGTTGTTCATATAGTTAGTCAGTTTGTTACTTCTCCTACTACAGTTCATTGGGCTGCTGTTCTTCGCATTTTGAGATACCTCCATGGGACTCGATTTCGGACTCTTCTATTTTCATCTGCTTCATCTTTAGAGTTATGTGCTTACTCTGATGCTGATTGAGCTGGTGATCCCACTGACCGCAAATCAACTACTGGATTTTGTATCTTTTTAGGTGATTCCCTTATCTCTTGAAAAAGTAAGAAGCAGGACGTCATTTCTCGATCCTCAACGGAGGCTGAATATCGCGCTATGGCTTCTACTACTTGTGAAATAGTTTGGTTGCGATGGTTGCTTGCTGATATGGGTGTCTTTCTGCGGCAACCAACTCCTTTACATTGTGATAATAAGAGCGCTATTCAGATTGCACACAATTCAGCCTTTCACGAACGGACCAAGCATATCGAAATCGACTGTCATATTACCCGTCATCATCTTCAAAATGGCACCTTGACTTTGCCTTTTGTTTCTTCTTCCTTACAGCTTGCGGACTTATTTACAAAATGTCTAACTGCTTCATGTTTTCATTTTTTATCTGACAAACTCTCGATGCTTGTTACTATCGCATCGTGAGTTTGAGGGGGAATGTTAAACACTGTAAAGGTTTATTGTAAGGGTAGTATAGTCTTTTCCATGATTAGAGTATAAATAGTCATTTAGAATAGTCATTTAGGTTAAACTTTCTTTGCAATGAACATTATGTTATTACCTCATTTTGTAACACTTAGAACTATCATTTTGGCACTATAGAAATGTTTGTGGGTATGGGTATCTATCCGATTTGTTCAAATCCGCTCAAGAATTTTCAGGTTTAAACATCTATTTCTTATTTTAGGTCCGCCTAAATCTAAATTTGTAAAAGTTTAATTATTTTTTGAGTAGGCTTAAAAATAATTTTTTAAAGCCTGTCCAATAAATCTGGTTCAGTTAGAAAATTTTTAAAAAAAATATTATATAATTTTTATGACAAGTTGATTTTAATAAAAAATTTAAGCTCACATAATCGAGACTGTCCTGGCGGGATTTAACTTAGACTTCAAAACTCTAAACTCGACCAGCCCTAGTCTGAATCCAGTTCCAGCACAAATTTGAACAGGGGTAGGCACCAACAGTACATTATACAACTAAATGTAGCGAGAAGTTAAGACGAAAATTGTTTGGCCTCTAAATTGTGATCTTCTGCGATCAATTTCAAATTCCAAACCCAACACCAACGAATACTAAATTCCACAACTAATGCAATCAAGCACAATAATGGACTTCGAGCAATAGAAACCCCCAACTTGGAGTTGCTTGAGCTAAAGTTATGACAGATTCATGCACTTAAGTTAGAGGAGTCAAGCAGCCATATCACAAGATTAGATGTTGGATTGTTCTTTTCCGAAAAAGAGCAAAAGAAAAGAAAACACCCTTATGACTAATCAACGGCCAATGTGCAAACATTTGTCATTGAATTCTGTCCAGTGAGCATCAGTTGTCAGTTGTCCTCATACGGAAGCGAAAGAACTGACCCACAGACCAATCAGTGCTAGCTGCATTATTTCGTGATAGCAACATGTTAAAGTTGCTTACATCTAATCACATGAGAAGAAGAGAAAAGGGAAACTATTAATTGCCGTTTGCCGACTCCTGAATTTGTAGTTGTGGAGATAGGTCTGATATTAATTCATTCAACTCCAAAGACTGGCTACAAATTGAGATCAATGACCGATCAGATTAATAAGCAGACACTGTGTAGGTGGCCTATTATATAGAATATAACGTGGGTTTAATTGATTGAAGCAAAAGAAAAGAAATGATAATGTCATCACATGTCAGAAAGCAGAAGTTGACTGTTGATGTATATATAGTCAAGAACGAGGTCTGTGGAATAGTAAGCAAGAAAAAAGAGTCGTACTCTCGCTCTTTCTTTCTTTCTTACAAAATAAATGAAACCTTGAAGTCTACAGACGCCAAAGCAGGAAAATGCCTTCTCTTTTTATTTTTCTATCATAATGTTCAAAGGAAAATAATAGCTTGGTACAAGCAAACTAGCCTGCGCCCCCAAGCTTTTTGAAGTCAAGAAGAACTTTCTACTATTTTATACGTTAAAATATTCAATGTTGTTTGCTCTAATTAACTAAAAAGAAGAAAAATAGGGATCTCTGGTATTCTTTTTATTAACTATTTCACTTGGTCAAAGATGTTTGTCAAAACTACACTTTTCAGAGAAGGGATCAGTATTCAAAACAAAATTTTCTTACCCAATAACAAGTAACAACATATACATAGTCAAATGCTAAAAGTCTTTCCTCGTTTCTTCTGTGTACTAACAAGCCAGGATTAACGTCTCACCACATCTTTGGAGAATTAACGAGGAAATCGGATTAGGTGGAACTTAATTTTCATGCTGTAGTTCCATTTTCTCTCGAACAATCTTTTTCTGTATGCTTTCGTCGTACTTCAGCTTTTATACTGAAAAGAAAGTTTTAAACAATCTTTTTCTTTATGCTTTCGTCATATTTTAGATTTTGTACTCCAAAGAAAATTTATTAAGTAGACATATTACTTAGTTTAATTCCGATTGGGAACAGCTTGTCAACCTATTTAAGCAGAGAAGAGAATTGTTGGTTGGCGGATTAGGGGCAAAAATGTATTTAAAATAGAAAAAAACAGTGAACCATTATCATATAATTAACAAAGAGAAAGAGTATTATTATTGTGTTTTGTTTTGAATTTTCTTTCTTTCGTTCACAGAGACAAAAGGACAAAGGAGGCTTGGGACAGACAGCTTCAATTAAACATGTTCCTCCCCAAGAAACTAATAAACAATTTGGATTCGGAGAGGCTGCAACCCAACCCAATACTCAAACTTAGTTTAAAAATTCTTCATTACATTTTTAAAACCATTTTCATTTCTCTCTTTTTATTTCCTAGAAAAAAATTTTATAAGAATATTCAGATAATTTATTATAATTTAAAAAGTTATATACTTCAAAAAATAAAATAAAGGTTTCCTAATTATTATATTTATTTATTTATATAGATATAGAAATAAACTTTTTAAGTTTTTATAATAAGAGGTCATATTTTTATTAAAGGATATTATCATTATTTATAAGGACTGATTTATCAATTATGTTATGTTATTAATAAAAATATTATTGATATGGATATCACAGTCTACAAATATTAAATGTATTTTTTTTTCTAAGTTTAGAGTTTATTTTTTAAATAAAAAATATATTTCCTTATCCTATTGTGTCGTGTTCCCACTTTCCGTTAATCTTTTCGTGGTGCGAGATAACTGTGTCATCGTTTCATTAGTGCAGAGCAAGCTCCATTATAAATAGCAAGTAAAATGGAAAGTGCTGCTCACCAATCCTACTTCCATATATACCTGGCTATGGAGCAGCAAATCCTTTCATTTCCAGTCCTTTTAAGCTTTCTTCTTTTCATTTTCATGGTATTAAAGGTGTGGAAGAAAAACAAGGACAATCCAAACTCGCCTCCGGGGCCAAGGAAGTTGCCTATCATAGGCAACATGCACCAGCTAGCTGGTAGTGATCTGCCCCATCACCCTGTAACAGAATTGTCAAAAACTTACGGACCAATAATGAGCATTCAACTTGGCCAAATATCGGCCATCGTTATTTCTTCAGTAGAAGGAGCCAAAGAAGTGCTGAAGACCCAAGGTGAGCTGTTCGCTGAAAGACCTCTTCTCTTGGCAGCAGAGGCAGTGCTTTATAATCGTATGGACATTATATTCGGTGCATACGGTGATCATTGGAGGCAATTGAGAAAATTGTGCACCTTAGAGGTGCTTAGTGCAAAACGAATCCAATCATTCAGTTCACTCAGACAAGAAGAACTTTCACATTTTGTCCGCTTCGTTCATTCCAAAGCAGGAAGCCCAATCAATCTTTCCAAGGTGCTGTTTGCTTTAACAAATTCTATCATTGCAAGAATCGCCACAGGTAAGAAATGCAAAAACCAAGATGCCCTCTTAGATCTTATCGAAGACGTTATTGAGGTATCTGGAGGTTTCAGCATTGCCGATTTATTTCCTTCGTTGAAATTCATTCACGTCATCACTGGTATGAAGTCTAGACTGGAAAAATTGCATCGGATAACAGATCAGGTACTTGAAGACATCGTCAATGAACATAAAGCCACCAGGGCAGCCTCCAAGAATGGTGGTGGTGACGATGATAAAAAAGAAGCCAAAAATCTTCTAGATGTTCTTTTGGATCTTCAAGAAGATGGAAGCCTTCTTCAAGTTCCTTTAACCGACGATAGCATCAAAGCAGCCATTCTGGTGATTATAAATATTTTCCTTCTCTTGTCTTTCCAAGCTTGCTAATTACCTTAATGTAATTTCACGCGTTAATGATTAGGTCACTTATATGTATATGCATTATCATTTAATTTGTCATACTAACTTAAGTTAGTTTTCACTAAAATCCCTATTCCAGGAAATGCTTGGCGGTGGAAGTGACACATCTGCAAAAACCACAGAATGGGCAATGTCCGAGATGATGAGGTACCCAGAAACAATGAAAAAAGCACAAGAAGAAGTGAGGCAAGCGTTCGGTAACGCGGGAAAGATTGATGAAGCACGCATCCATGAGTTGAAATACTTGAGGGCAGTTTTCAAAGAGACTTTGAGATTACATCCCCCGCTAGCGATGATACCGAGAGAATGCAGGCAAAAGACTAAGATTAATGGATATGATATCTATCCCAAAACTAAAACGTTGATCAATGTATATGCAATCGGAAGGGATCCCAATGTTTGGAGTGAACCTGAGAAGTTCTATCCGGAAAGACATCTTGATAGTCCAATCGACTTCAGAGGCAGTAACTTTGAACTAATTCCATTCGGTGCAGGGAAAAGAATATGTCCTGGCATGACATTAGCTATAACTACTGTGGAGCTGTTTCTCGCTCATCTTCTATACTATTTTGACTGGAAGTTTGTTGATGGAATGACGGCTGATACTCTTGATATGACTGAATCCTTCGGAGCTTCAATTAAAAGAAAAATAGATCTCGCCCTGGTTCCCATTCCCGTCAGTCCTTTACCATAACTCTGCTGCATGAAGAATATGCTATCCTCTTTTCGTTCTTCCATTCCCATGAATGAAATTAAAGATTTAGTGCTAAATGTTTTTTTTTTTTGTTTAAATATATTTTTCCTTTTAAATTCTGATTCAGGCCATGATTATATCGTTTTCCCTTTGGGTTTAGTTTATCACAAAAATTTGTAATTTGTAATCTGTGGTTATCTTTCGTTTGGCAGAGGTTTCTAGCTGGTCGTCTCTCCTTTGCTCCCTGAAATCTCTCATTTTGTGGACACAAATATATAAGCAAAGAAAATTGTTTCTTGTCGCGTAAAGGTATATATAGTTTCCGGCGGCGAAACTGACTTGCTAGGTAAAATGAAGGATAATTGTTTGAATACTTTTATTTGTTTGCTGGGATTTTGTGTTTTTTAATTCTGTCTTTCAGACATTAAGCTTCTGGGACGTAGCAAAAGACAAATTGGGACAGTATTCTATAATCCTATAATATTGGTCTCCCTCTTCCAAAATGGAACGTCAAAGTTTTCACTCTAAATTTTAAACCGACATCATACGACACTTCATCTATTTAAAGAAAGAAAATATTCGGCTCATTGGAATCAGTTTATTTAAAAAACCCATTCAATCTAAATTTAAACAAACTTACAAAATTGAAATGAAAAAATCAAAATGAATGAAATCCCTTTCCTCTACCGTCCATTTTCCACCGTTAGTTTCCTCCACTGCATGTCGTCGTCACCGTTGCTGCCGCCACTTACCAAGACGTCGCCGGCGCTGATAGATCTTGAAGATTGGCTCTCTAGAAGATTGCACTGATAGATCTTCTGTTCGCCGACAGTGCCCCATCCAGTGACTTGGAACTAAAATTTTAAAGTTGGAGATTTAAGACTCAAATCTTGTAGAAAAAGTGAGGGATCTAGTTGAATGAGAAAAGAGCAACCCTTCAAAACGGAGCCCAATGCCTAAAGCATCTATCACTGGATTCAAGCATCTGGATAAAATAACATTAGTCTTACCATTTTGGATAAACAATGAAATTTAACCAGGATATCCAAATTCAAAGTTGTATAATCAACTCATTAAAAGTGGTAGGTCATGCTGAGGTGATAGTCGGAGGATACTGAATAAACCCATATATATAGTTGATGGAAGCACCCGCAAATTCTGCAGACGGTTGACGGTGTTTGCTGCAACTGTAGGTTCTGCAGACCAACAAATCTGAAGAGAGTATACCAACTTAGGCTAAACCTGACTCTGATCAGCCCCCTCCATGGGCTCGAGATGAAGACAGTGGTAATTGAGCCAAGCAGACAGTCGAGATTCCAATTTTTGTTAATTTACTTGCCTCTGCAATCACTGCGATTGTAGTAGTATGTTTTCAATTCTCCTTTTTCCCCTTTTCTCGTTCTGTCTGCATTAGATTGATAAAGAGGCCAACTGACTAGATTTCACAATGAATATGCAAATAGGTTCTGTGTTTGAGTATGCCAATCAGAATCCTATTTTTGATATTTTGAAGTTGGACAACATCTTTTATGCTCGATTTCTGGGATGCTTTGCATTTACAGGATTGGTGGATATGCAAATCTTTGCGCCATTGTTGGATCTACAAATCTTCTAAAGCTACCCTAGGGAGGGGTTTCAAATTGCAGAAGGAAGAAATGCTGACGTGGCAAACAAATTTAATGTGTATAAAAATTACCCACCAGCCATACCATATCATCGCATTAAACGGATACAAACGGAAAGGATTTCAGTGACATTTCGATTAAAATTTAAAATGAAAAATGATATTTTAATTAAAATTTAATAATATATAAAGCAAACCTAAGGAACTCACGATCAATGTAATTTACCTGGCTCAAATAGGTATACCAAATAGAAAGAAATGGTTAAATGAGATTAGAAGCTAAAGTCTTACCTCATGGTCAATAGGTTTAGCCAGGGTATTTAGGATCCGGCCAAGATATTAATTTGAATTAGAGCCTCTAAATCTATGCTGACTAATTCGAAATTAATTCATATTACATAGCGCTAATTTTTAGCTTTTCAGAATGACTCAAATGACTATACTTATGTTAAGTCTAGTGGCTCGGGCTGTTTGTACCTTTTGATTATGGGATGGTATTTTCTGATCCAATATTACTCAAAATAGTAGGATTTTTAAAAGAAATAATAATAAAAAATATAATGGGAGCTGGTCATGGCTGAAGTAATTACCTTAACTGTAAGGACTTCTCGAGTTTAAAGCCCCATTTGATCTCGCATGGATTGATTATACCAACAAGACTACTGGTCCCAATTAATGAAAATGAGGTGCCCAAACTTCTTTTGAACTCTTCCTCTCTCTCTCTCTCTATATATATATTAACAAATTCGTATACGTAGTAACCCTTAATTGTAACTCTTCACATTTGTGCATTCAAATCCAATCTATCAGAAAATGTTAGACTCGAGCATAAACTGGTCCGAGATTGAGGCGACATTTATTATGACATGATAAAAAGTTGTGTGACTTTCAAAAGGCCAAGTAAACCAGTCAACACAAGGTAAAGATATGGAATAATACATTCCCTGCTCATTTTATTACACTCCTCCTCAAAGCATATTTCCTTGTTTTGTAATAAAGTTAAGGATGAAATAGAACAGGAATCAATTTAAGATCTATCTTTCTTTTAATTGCAGCACCGACAGATTCTGTCATATCAAGAGTCTTAGGTGTTATTCCATCAGGAAGTTCCCAGTTAAAGTGATACAGTAATTGGGCAAGGAAGAGTTCAAGATTAGTTAAACCTAAGTTCATACCAGGGCATATTCTTTTTCCAGATCCAAATGGAGCAAATTCACAATGATTGCCCTTGTAATCAATGGAACTGTGAAGAAATCTTTCCGGGTAGAATTTCTCTGCTTCAGTCCATATATTTGGATCCCTTGAAATTGCCCAAACATTGACGAGAACCTTAGTTTTGGGATCTATGTCATATCCATTAACCTTAGTCCTTTGCCTGCATTCTCTTGGAATCAATGCTACTGGAGGATGCAATCTTAAGGTTTCTTTGATAACTAACTTCAAGAATTTTAATTCATGAAGTCGAGTTTCATCCAAATTTCCATCTTTACCAAAGACTTGCCTTACTTCTTTTTGTGCCTTTTCCATTTCTTCTGGGTGCCTCATCAACTCTGACAGTGCCCATTCAGCGGTTTTTGAGGATGTGTCGCTGCCAGCACCAAACATTTCCTGAAATACAAATTTCCCAACTTTAATTAATTAATTACCCCAAGAGCTAAAGGAACTCGACTGGGTAGAGAAGGGAACTTCATTTTATAGGATAGGTTTAAGTAAAAAAATTAGAAGAGTTTGACTAACCAGAATGGCTGCTTTGATGCTGTCATTGGTTAGAGCGATTTCGAGATTTCCGTTTTCCTGAAGATCTAAAATAACATCTAAGAGATTATCAGCTTGGTTTCGATCATCACCATTAATCTTGGAGGCTCTGCGTTCATTTATGATATCTTCTAGTATATAGTCTGCTTCTCGGTGCAAGTCCTCAAGGCTAGACTTCTCTCCGCTAATGTGGTGAAGGAATTTAAAGGAAGGAAACACATCAGCAGTACTGAAACCTCCTCCAGCTTCAATGACGCCATCGATGACTCTCAAAAGTGCATCTTGATTTTTGTATTTCTTACCAATGGAAATTCTAAACATAATGGAATTTGTTAAAGAAAACAAGTGATGAGTAAGGTTAACAGGAGATCCAGCTTTTGAGTGAAGGTATCTGATAAAATTAGAAAGCTCTTCTTCCCTGACCGATTTGAAAGATTGAACGCGCTTAATACTAAGCAACTCCAGTGTGCAAATCTTTCTCATTTGTCTCCATTGCTCTCCATATGACCCAAATACAATGTCCTGACGATTATATAGCACAATTTCTGCTGCCAGGACAAGGGGTCTATCTGCGAAGTTGACATCCTGAGTCCTGAGTACCTCTTTGGCAGCATCTACTGATGAAATTACGACAGCAGAAACTTCTCCGAGTTTAACAGACATGACAGGCCCGTAAGCTTTAGCCAAGTCTCTTAGGCGGTGATGGGGAAGAGCTCCGACTAGCTGGTGAATGTTACCTAGCAGAGGCAACTTCCATGGTCCTGGAGGAAGACTGGAGGCGGAGGTATTGGAGTCATCGTTTTTGTTCAACGATAAGCAAGCTTGCGGTTGCGGTGGTCTAGCAGCTAACTTAACTGATGAGGAAAAGAAAGAGGAACGACTGCTACCACTAGACTTGGTAGTGGGTGCACGTAATATTGGTGGAACTTTTTTGTAAAGAAAGTTGGATTGTGAAACAGGTGCAGGTTGCAATGACATTTTCAGGTTGCAAAGATATCTGACGCTGAGAATTCCCTGCATTCAATTCTCACTCCGTAGATGGCTTTTAAACAAAACTCACCAGTCTTCCCATTGGAAAATAGAAAAAGTCTTGAAGGCTGCTAGCCGGCCAGTCATTGTTGGTGTCTAATAAGTTCCGAGTTCCAAGTGAAGTGGGATATTTGGGGCAATGGCCGTTGTGTATATTTTTATTTCAGTTAAACAGAATACTTAGATTTTGTAAATACATTATTTTTGTACTTTGTAATAGTTTTTGTTTTTCATAAATTATAAATTAAAATTTTGATCTTAATAGGATCATTCTTTTTTGAATGAATAATTTCCTGACTCGTTAACTATATTAAATAACATCATTATAAATTAGTGCCTTGAAGGTTGCAAATTTTGACTTTAAAAGTTTCCAAGTGTGCGTATCTAAATGGAAAAAAGAAGAGAAGGAAAGGAATTTTGAAGCTGGGTTAAAACAGTCAACAGACACTTAAAATATTCCAAATTTTAACACTATCATTAAATATATTTTTTATATTACATTAAATATTTTATTTTTAAAAATTATTTTATAAAATAAAAATTTTAAATTTAATAATTATACAAGCTAGAAGACTATTCTAATTTTTAAATAAATACGATGAAATTATTTTATAAATAAAAAAAATATAATATTAAGACACATAATTATTCTAAGTAAATGGTTTTATAAAATATAATAATATAAAAATGCAAAATTATCCAAATTACATATCGTATAGATTAAAAAGATATAGTGAATATTAGAAATGTATACACTCGATTCATTATTCATAATTGAGAAATAAATTTTGTAATAAGAGAGGAAGAGGATCACAATTATAGTTAGCAAAATCCAATCAGAAAACTAGATCCTAAAGAAATAGACTTCCAGCCTATTCAACCTCGTGCAGATTAAAAAGAAAAAAGGGTACCGTGAGCAAGTGATGATGAGCATTTTAATATCCACAACCCAATCTCAATTAAGATACGAAAAATAAAAAACAAAAGCTGAAAGAGGACAAAAATGCAACGCTAGCGAGAGAGGTTCGAAGATACCAACTGGGACAGTCCCAAACTTGGCAAACCGAGCAGCAGCAGTCAAAGTAAGCATCAATAATGGGATTAGGGTAGGGCGGCGACACTGACAGAGAGCAAAACTTGGGCCCATGCCCAAAATCAGACTCACATGCCAACTTCATCAGATTATCTCTTTCTTAAATAACTAACACACAATTATCCATATTGCATATTGTTTAATTAAAGATTGAACAAAACTCTGCTTAAGAAATAATATCTTCAATCTCACAAAAATTACTGATCCGAACTTGAAAAATAATATATTTAGTTCAAACAACGGATATCCAAGGATGCCCCTTTTCTTTCAATATTACATTTTTGAGTGGAAGGGTATAAATTAAGAGATTTAACTAAAAATTTATTGAGCTAATTTTAACTAATGATTAAAACACAGCAAGATTTCTATTCTTGGAGCGCAAAGAGCAGTAGATGTATTGCAAGTGGCTCTCTTTTATTGCAACCGAAAATTACACATGTTTTGTTTTGGTTTCTCCTTTACGAATTTGATTTGGAAGAGGAACCGGATCTATGAACAATCCTTTAACAAACTGTTTCAAGTGTTGTGGATCAGTATAACCATCGCCATATTTATAGCTCACATCTGTTAGTCGTGCAAGGTTGACCACTCTCATTAGTTCACTAACTGATACTTGTGCTGGCCTCATATATCCTTCGTTTATATCCTTCCAAGCATCGCTAGCCATTTTCTGCATCTCTTTAATTGCTTCCTCCTTGGAAACTTCATATTGTTTCATGTAGCAATCTATGCAAGATGCAACATGTCCTCTATTTTGCTCGCTCTGCAAGAAATATTTTATCAGTTTATTATTTCTTTTCCCTTTACACTATTTAATTATATTAAAGGAAAATAAAAACAGGAGATTGTCATACCACATGAGACATTATGTCATTCATAATCCTTCCTACTGCACCAGAAAAATGATTTAATTTGGGTTTAGTCCTTAGCCACTGAAATTCTCTGATCCCTGTAATTTCTTTGACTCCCATGAAAGATGCTGTCACGACAAGAGGTAATCCGCTTGACAATGATCCATTGCGTATGTACTCATCGAATGATGGTATTTTTCCCTCATCACGCCACATAGCCTCCAGGTAGTAGCCTCTAACTAGTTCTTGAAACTAATTGCAATCAAATTTTTAATTAATGCTCGGAGACTAGTGTATATGGTATATATGTAAATTGGGTTTGTTTGCCCTTATAATCATATGCAAAATGTATTACCGCTTCCCTCCCATATCTGACACTATAGGACTTTCCCTCCTTTGCCAAATCATTCTCAAATTCAGAAAAGGTGTTTAGCAATAGTTTATAGATAACTTTCATGTAATCTGGCAGCTGATCCAGGCAGCTCTTATCCCACCTGATGAAGCAAAATATAAAACGTTTGGGTTATTTTGTCAATTATGCATTATCCTGAAAAGAAATTCTGCTTCCAATCTCAGGTTTATACGAGTGTAATTTATATCCTAAATCCTTACAAATTGTGTTGAAAGATGTGAATTTTCACATATTAGGTAACTAGATATAAAATATTTAATTAATGAATTTATAATACAAGAACAAATCTATTTAATTTTTTTAGAGTCATATACTAGTGGTTAGACCTATCTTTGTGCTCATTCAAACTCTTTTAGTACTTTTCAGTTCGGGAAAGATGCAAACCTTTCGAATGCTTCTGCAAGAAGATGGGTTTCTTCAATAGTGGCATATGCATCAAATGTATCATCTACAAGTGATATGAGCAATACAACTTTAGCAATAATCATTCGAGCTTGTGCATACTTAGGCTCAAAATACATTGCAACAGCCCAAAAGAAAATTTCTGCCATTCTGTCTCTTGCATAAGGAATCTCCGAAGCAAGATTGAGGTCTTTCCACCACCTATAATATATGAGTAGCCAATACTTACATACTATTCACAGCAAAAAGAGGAGAAAGAAAAATCAAGTTAAAAAAAATGAAGATTATTTTTTAAAACAAGATTATTTACGTTGAGAACTGGCTTAGCTCTTGTTGGTGTAATAATTGTACTCTATTATAGTCCAACTTTGCAAACTCGAGTACTGTTTCATTTCGGCATTCGTCGCCTTCGTATAGGTCAATGTATTTCCTGGCCTCTAGTCTTGGTATGCCTTTGTGGAAAGGCTGCTCCAGGGCGTTAGTTATATGCTTTTGAAGATTAGGGCATAAGTACTGGTCAACTGCAGAGGACTCCAAGTAATCCTTGGTGAAAGCAAAGGCTTCATCAAGAATGTCTTCTCCATGCATGCTTAAATGGCTAGCTTCAAAAAGGCTGAGCATACCTTTGGCATCGCTTAGCAGGGAAGCCTTGAATTTACCATGGCTGTCCGTGAATTTGTGGAACACATCTGCATCGGATTACATTAATTAGCTGGCACTTAATATAATTAGTGTTTGATTAGTTAGCATTCTTTGGTTTTCACTCAGAAATTCTATTTGTTCTTTTATAAATTCAAAATTGTAAGACGTATTTTATAAAACGAAAAGTTTTAAGAAAAAACTTGGTTTATAAAATGGGATATATGATGATTTGTCCTAAAAACTAATGTCTGCATAGAAACTCACTAGAAGACATTTTGAAACCATGCTGTCTGAAAACTCGAAATACAAGTGCAACAGTATAGAGATCGTATTGTTTTTCATCAAGGAGACCAGGTTGGCAACTGAAAATTTGACTCAGTTGCTCTTCAATGTCATTCTCAAAATGATACGAGACACCAAGACGACACAGTAAGTCGATAAAAGCAATTTTCTCCACCGAATCACTTCTGGACGACGTTAAGAGTTCTCGGATCTTTTTCTGCAGGACGTTTACTTGTCTATCATAAGTCCCAAATTCCTGCGGATTAATTTTACAGAGTAGTAAGTGAGAGTAGCTAGATAAGCCGTCAATTTATATTTATATTGAGAAGCATCACCATTTTCCTCACCGATTCACTAAAGGTTGGAGAAGCAAAGTGACTGCCCCATACAGTGGGAGGAAAGTTTGCCAGTGGACGGAATTCTTGCTGGGAGTTTGTTGATAAACAGGCTTGAGGTGACTTATTAGTCACTGATTTAGCAGACCATGAAGAAAAAGGGACTCGACAGCTACAGCACCTGATTGAGGGCATGCTTAAGAATTGACAAAAATTTCGATTTTGAGAGTTTGCCTGTAAGAATAGTAGTGATTGCAGTGCCATGATTTATGATTTAGAAGAAGGGGACTAGAAAGACTGAAATCGACAACTTCTTTTTTGTTCCAAAATGAGAATTGTGGTTACATTATATAGACGTAATGGAACTTGCATTTTATCCCCTTCCCATATTACCCTCGGAATTCTTGCTTAATACACTCTGCAATGAATATCTCAAGAAATTTTTAAGTATCCTTTGTTTGCAATGTCATCCATGGAACAGCAATAATTACACGTTCATATATATAATATTATTTATTATTGAGTGTAATATTTATATTGATTATATTTTAATTATAAATATTCAGTAATATATAAATATTAAACTTAATAAATAATATATTATTTTAATCTATAGTTAATTTATTTATAGATAATATTTACTTAAAAATTTCTATAATACTCTTCAATCTTGATTGTCCCTTTCCTTTGCCAAATAAAAGAAAAAACAACCCATAATATTAACCTTCATATTAAAAATACTTGGAGTCAAAAAAGTAGTCCATTTTTTAATTTGCCCGCGAATTAATATGGTTAATTTTTATTATTATTTCTTTAAGTTAATAAGAATTAAACTTGTATAAAAGTTATCATTTTCAAATATGAAATATGAAAATTAACAATTAAAAAAATGAATTATAATTTGAAATAGATAAAATATATATATATATATATATTTCTTAAGATGAAGAGAGCAATTCAGAAATAACTCTACCACTTAAAAGTTAAACCTAATATCTCTCCATTTTTGAATCTCAGACTTAACCTTAACTACTAAGTCAAATCCTCACTATAATTTCTGTTGTGTCTTTCCTCACATAATAGCACACACTTTTCCGTTTGACCGGCGGCTCTTTTAATAATCGGTTGGCTTGTGGAATTTATTCAATTCAAGGTTATACAAACTAATATTTAAGAGTGAAAATAAATAAAAAATAGATATATAATTGGATACGCAGTTACGCACACCTCCATTGAACCTCTGCATGTCTGTGTGTGGGAGAGATAACAGTGCACGTTATCTTGTCCTCTTTTTTCTGGTTATGGGGCAGAGGAGTAGTTTTCGGACGTCCACAAAATCCAAGAGTAGTGGGATTCTGTTGAAAATAAATCTGTGTCTCTATCAAGGCACTAACTATAGATTAAAGACTATTAGGGGAATAAAACAGGCTTATAATTCAATCTTACATGGCCCTGCTATCACAATATTTCTTGTCTTTGATAATAGACAGCAATTAGTCGAATACAACATAAAAATATGCATCTTAAGAAATTATCTCTTTTTTAATATTTATTTAACTAGAATATATATAATTATTTTTCTCTCACTTCAATAAAAGAATTTTACTCATTCAACCGCTTTTATTTCTTTTAATATATTTTATTTATTTTCTGTGCTGACGGCCGGGACTTCCGCTGGGTCTGCATGATGGAACATTCCATTAATCCATTAAATGAAAGAGAATGAAGGTATGTAGAAGATTAGGTTCCACTCTTTTGTGCTCTGCATGAATAGAGAGTCATGAAGGACTGCGGGTTCACTCTTAGACAAAAAATAAAAATGAAAAATGCGCTCTAGTTTTAACTCTTAGTGCGACACTGAACATATCAGTTCTCGTAAACGGGAATTGAATTTTAGATATTATATGTGACTTCGACTTCAACTGATGACAAATCTAGAAGAAAAGAATGATCGCGAACAATAAAGAGCTTAAAAGGTTATGCACCCACATACTTCCAAACGTAGGCGGCCGGAAATGGATGGCCCGGCGGCTGATGTTTTCTTCTGATTGAGTTTTGACAATGATGACATCAACATTAATGGCATCACTGTACAGTAATGGCATAGGAATGGAACTTCTATAAATAAATAATAACCAGAAGGAATGTAAGATTCATTATCTCTAACCATTACTACCAAAACAGATTATTATAGAGATGGAGCAGCAATTGCTATCGTTTCCAGCCCTTTTGAGCTTTCTCCTTTTAATCTTCGTGGTACTAAGGATCTGGAAGCAATACACATACAAAGGAAAATCCACCCCACCCCCTGGACCATGGAGATTACCTCTCCTAGGCAACTTTCACCAGCTAGTTGGTGCTCTACCCCACCACCGCCTAACCGAATTGGCCAAAATTTATGGACCAGTTATGGGTATTCAACTTGGTCAGATTTCTGTTGTCATCATTTCCTCAGTAGAAACAGCCAAAGAAGTGCTTAAAACCCAGGGTGAGCAGTTCGCTGATAGAACCCTTGTCCTCGCAGCAAAAATGGTACTTTATAATCGCAACGACATTGTGTTTGGATTATACGGAGACCACTGGAGACAACTGAGAAAATTATGCACATTGGAGCTGCTTAGTGCAAAACGTGTCCAATCATTCAAGTCCGTCAGAGAAGAAGAGCTCTCAAATTTTGTAAAGTTCCTTCATTCCAAAGCAGGAATGCCCGTCAATCTTACTCACACGTTGTTTGCTTTGACAAACAATATTATGGCAAGAACATCTGTAGGTAAAAAATGCAAGAACCAGGAAGCCCTCTTAAGTATTATAGATGGCATCATTGATGCATCAGGAGGTTTTACTATTGCGGATGTGTTTCCTTCCGTTCCCTTCCTCCACAACATATCTAATATGAAATCGAGATTGGAGAAGTTGCATCAACAAGCGGACGATATTCTTGAAGACATCATAAATGAACACAGAGCCACCAGGAATCGTGATGATCTGGAAGAAGCTGAAAATCTCCTTGATGTTCTTTTGGATCTTCAGGAAAATGGAAACCTTGAAGTCCCTTTGACCAATGACAGCATCAAGGGAGCCATTCTGGTCGGTTTTTTCTTTCTTTCTTCCCCTTTTTTCTTTTCCACAAATTATCATGTTAATTAATCGTTAATTTAGAGCCTTCATCTAATCAAATTTGTATTGTAGGATATGTTTGGAGCTGGTAGCGACACATCCTCAAAAACAGCCGAATGGGCATTGTCGGAGTTGATGAGGCACCCAGAAGAAATGAAAAAGGCACAAGAAGAGGTGAGGCGAATTTTTGGTGAAGATGGAAGAATTGATGAAGCTCGATTTCAAGAATTGAAGTTCTTGAATTTAGTTATCAAAGAAACTCTGAGATTACATCCTCCAGTAGCACTGATTCCAAGAGAATGTAGGGAAAAAACTAAGGTTAATGGATACGATATCTATCCTAAAACTAGAACACTCATCAATGTTTGGTCTATGGGAAGGGATCCCAGTGTTTGGACTGAAGCTGAGAAGTTCTACCCGGAAAGGTTTCTGGATGGCACAATTGATTATAGAGGTACTAATTTTGAACTAATTCCATTTGGTGCAGGAAAAAGGATATGTCCTGGTATGACATTAGGGATAGTTAACCTTGAGCTTTTCCTTGCGCACCTATTGTATCATTTTGACTGGAAGCTTGTTGATGGAGTGGCTCCTGACACTCTTGACATGAGTGAAGGTTTTGGCGGTGCACTTAAAAGGAAAATGGACCTTAACTTGGTTCCCATTCCATTCACTACTTTGCCATAGAAATAAAGCTATAGAAGATGAAAATGTTTCTTCACCCCGGCTTCATATATTAGGCCAAAATACAGGCCTACAGCAGGGTGTAGAACAGAGCTTTCTTCTGATTGTGTTATGAAATAAATATTGGAATAATAGTGGAAGAAATTCTATTTCGTTTTTACTGGAATTGTTACGTTATTTTGACTCTCCATGCATGCTACTGTGCTTTCTGTCATTTCCATTAATTGTTAACCACATGCATGGTTCTTGGACTGAAGCGGTGGATGCCAAGCTTTTGAAAAACCTATTCTATGGGATGTTTTCAGCTATATATTATATATTAAACAAGCAATTTGCCTGTGCCATTGGATGATTATTTTATTTTATTTTTATAATATTTTTATTTATCTTTTATAAAAATCATATTATAGTCTTATAAAAATTTTATATTTATAATCTGTTAAGATGAATAAATATGAAAAGTATTATATATATTTATCAATTTTAATTTTATATTTATTTCATTGTATTAATAAGTGTTTATAAGTCTATATAATAATTATTTTTTAAAAATTGAATTATTATAATTCTTTCTATCTTTTTATTATTATTACTTTTTAATATCACATGTATATGTATTGAAATTTTTCTTTAATCAGTATATTCTGCCAATAAGTTTTCTAACGTGTCACAAATTTCTTTTAACTATTTTTTATTATCCAAGTTTAAAATTATTATTATTATTATTATTATTATTATCTTTACATATATAAATATAAATACATTTTATCAGAAAAATAATAAAATTTATTATTAATATGTAGTAGCTATAACAATTATTATACTTATTGTAATTATTTTTTAAGAATATAATAATCTTATATTTAAATACGTCATAAATTTTTACCATATTTATTATTGGTAATTAAGATTACATTTAATTTTTTTGTACATATTATAATTAACACTTTAATAATATATATTATGTGTCATTTTCTTATTAAAAATAACATGACATGTGTCATTTTCTTATTATTATATATATATATATATATGTGTGTGTGTGTGTGTGTGTCTTTTTATTAATTGCGATTGGTATAGATGAGAATTAGCTCATTTATACTTCATTTCAGATTATTTTCTTTTTTTGAAAAGTATAAAATATAAATATATTGTAATTTGATTTGCTCAAAATTCTTATTATTTAGTTATGTATGTTAATGATTTTCAGTAGTTTTCATTGATACTGTTAGTTATGTGTAAAAGCAATCTTTTACTTACTGGTGAATTCTAGAGTATTGTAATTACAGTAACTTTTTAATATTTTTATGTATTTATTAAATAAAAACTATAAAGTTGTAGATCAATTTACATAAAAAGCTTTTTCTTTGAGAAATTTATATAAAAATATTTTAATATATAATTTTGTATAAAAATTATATATTAAATTATTTTATATGAATATGACCTAAATTTTATAATTTTTTTAATAAACGTATAAAGATATTGAAAAATTATTTACATTACTTACTTTCATATTTTTATAGTTATTTTTATTTTTATATATATTTATATCAAAATGTGTAATTTTGAGTTTGACTGGTTTAGTTTTCTTTAATGTATCGGGCCAACCAATTACGGGACAAAAGAAAAATATTTTGCCAGATTGGTGCTTGGCAGCTGTTTAGTTGTTAAATTGAGAGCTTTGATAAGGAGGTAGCAGTTACAGGTGAGTAACTAACCACAACCAAGGAAGAAAGGCCTGCTCCGGCCCGTGTCGGAACAAATTTATTAAAGAAATGCTACTGAAAAATGCTAATATGAGGCCGGAAAGTTTATTAGCAACAGGTCGGCACGAAGTGATTCATCATGCTCAAACATGAGCCGATCGTTGGTGTAAATGGATCCAAGATTGAAGCTAAACATTGAGAATTTATTTATGATGATAATATTCAAAATTATTAAGTGTTTGCTGATTTCCTAAGAAAGAAAAAATTATTATTATTATTATAATATTGGTGACAGCGTACAATTTGATTCACATACTTATAAGGAACCTCCAACTTTTTGCCCAAAAAGGTGGAATCGGATATGCCACTAAATAAACAACACAGGCTCTCAAGAAGATGCTAAGCTTTTTAGCGCATTGGCAATTGCAGGATTAGCAATACTATAGCCTCCATCGATAACCAAATTCATGCCGCTCACAAACTTGGACTCATCGCTTGCCAAGTAAACCGCTGCTTCTGCTACATCTTCCACTTCCAATATCTCCCCTTTCAAGATTGCTGCAGAGGAAACCGCTTGGTGAATCTTGTTCGTGATCATCTCGTTGGCCTCCGTCAGCCCAAAAGATTGCAATAGAAATGGAGTTATCACTCCAAATGGAGAAATACAATTCACTCTTATCCCATATTGTCCCAGCTCTGCACACAAGTTCTTGGCTAAACCGTTGAGTGCGTGTTTTGATGTGGCATAAGGATGAGGAGCGCACAAGCAAGTTGCTGCAGAATTACTAGAAGTAAAAAGGATGGAGCCCTTTTTTGCCGGAATCATGACTCTGGCAGCATGTTTAGCTGCCAGGAAACCACCAAACACATTGATTTCGAATACCCTATTGAAATCATCATTATCTGTGCCTAAAATTGTATTATCCATGCCACCTGCAATACCAGCATTGCTAAACATGATATCAAGCTTTCCGTACTTGGATACGGCCAAATCCACAGCATTTTTCATATCAGAATCAGATGTGACGTCGCAGTGGACGTAAGAGATAATATCTTCAGAGCCAAGCTGTTTGCAAAGATTGTGGCCAAGCTCATCTTGGACATCTGCAACCACTACTTTGGCTCCGTTTCTAACGAACAACTTTGCAGTGCCAGCCCCTATGCCACTAGCTCCTCCGGTGATCACAGCTACCTTTCCTTCAAGCCTGTAAAACAAATAAGTGAGAAATTAGTAATCACATATACCTGTATGATATATGATCATCTCCATTGATTGATTAAACAGCCACTTCCATTTTTTCCTTTTTCAGTTAATTACCTGTTGGCAGGTGAGATTTCAGAAGAAGATCCATTCATCTTGATTCGATCTGCTAAAACTGGATTCTGAAAATACAAAAAGGAGAAAATGAAGGGAAGAAGAGTAACTAGTGCCTTTTTGAATTATGCTTCAATGGAGATAGGTGATATATATGGGATTTGAAGGGTTAAAAATAGGCGCTGTTCTTCTTTGTATGATTCAGTTGTAATTTTTCTATATTTGTTGGTACTTTAATTATTATGCGTACTATTTGATGTTTGATTATAGATATTTTTATTTAGGCAAGTCAACATTATTCCGCGCAGCCTATGGCCATTTTCTAAATAATATACTAATTAAATAAAAAAGATAATTCTCGAAGATTAATTAGATGTGTAAATTAAATTTAAAATTTAATATATAATTTTATTTTAATTTTAAATAATAAAATATGTATTAATTATTTAATATTAAAATATTTTTATTTATTTAATAAACATGCTTGCTGGGTGTTCATTTGCGACCAGTCCAAAGCAGACAGCCAATAATTAATTCCGAACCGCGTTGACACTGAAGAGAAATTAGAGTGGAGCAGATGCATGAAATCATCGTTCTTGATTTCTCCGATTGCTAAACTACGAGTCAAAATGGGGGAACGTTCCATGCAATTTCCCTTTTTATCCTTCAAATTAAGTCCAATCACTGGAACTAATTTACTCTGCTTTATATATTTCACAATTAATTTATTTTTATTCTTACAACATTATTATTAATCCTACTTCTACAATAAATACTCATCCTTAAAAATATGCATAAATTTTTCCATATATTATTAATTAGGAAAACATATAAAAATTTAATGGAGAGAGATAAGATTCAAAATAGTCACCTAGCTTTATATTTAATTTTATATTATAATCTTAATATATATATATATATATATATATATATATATGACACCTTGCTTTTTTTCTTTTCTTGATAATTTTTTTTAAATTTCTTTTTTTTTGGTGAATTAATCTATTACTAGGAATATTTAAATAAAAATTACATAACTCTTCATTAACTATCATTTAATAACTATCATATATTAATCATCTATTTTAATTTATTTTTATTATTAAAAATTTCAATAATAATAAAATATATTTAGATCATTGATTATATAAATCTTTATTTGAAATATTTTCTATTCTAGAAAGATAAATAATTTTTTATATATGTTTTTGTTAATATTCAGAAAAATCTCTTTTTTTTCTCACTATGTTTTCCACTTGATTTTTTTAAATTTTTTTGATACTTTAATGAATTTATTCTATTATTATAAATATTTAAATAAATAAATTATAATTTTTATTAATTATCATTTAATAACTATTATTTTTAGTTCATTTACATTTATTTTATTACTAAATACTCTAAAAATAATAAAAAATATACTTACATTGTTAACGAGGTTTTTTTATAATTTCTTTTATGTATTTTTATTAATACTCATAAAAGTTTTTTTTTTCTTACTATCTTTTCAACTTAATTTTTCTATAAATTTTTTTATACTTTAATGAATTTAGTCTATTACTATAAATATTTAAATAAATAAATTAGATAATTTTTTATTAATCATCAATTGATAGAAGTTCTTAGTGTTCCTGTTCTTACAACATATTTATCGTAATAAAGAGAAGGGGTCGAGTTCTTCCAATGGGGACTGTCTGCAGTAGACCTATTCATGAGCCGGGTCTGGGCGGGCTTGGGCCGGGCCTGACATAATTTTGGACAAGCCTGAGCCTGCCCAAGCCCCAGGATTTTTTAATATCTCTAAGCCCAAGCCCGAACCCGAAATCTTTTAAAATGCCCGGCCCAGCCCGGCCTGACCAATTGTTAAACCTGTATAAAAAGGTCGGGTCTAGGCGGGTTCGGTCGGGCCTGATCCGGTTCGGTAATATACAACAAGGTTGTTTAGGGTTTGATATTATTAATAGCATGAAAATTATAAATAAGAATAATATACAGTTAAGTGGTTTATAATACTCAATTTTATGCTAAAGGTCACAAGTTCGAGTCCTAACCATGACATATTTTTTTCTTGACTAAATTAGACCTCGGGCCGGGCCGGACTTGAATTTTTATATAAATTCCAAGCCCAGCCCGAAGACTACGGGCTTTTTTCTAGTTTAGGCCGGGCCGGGCTTGTACAAAAAAATTGTTGTCCAAACCCGACCCGAGGAGTGCGGACCTGAGCTGGCCGGACGGGTACCCAGGCCCATGAACAGGTCTACTATGCAGCAAAGCAAAGTCATAACTTTCTCTTCTTGTAAAAGAATAAGCTTAGTCATTATCATTTTCTGATTTATTTAACTTATATATAACTTTTTATTTGAAATTTTTTCTTTTTTACAAGATAAATAAAATGTTTTTCCTTATATTCTCGCTTATAACAACTTTTCATATATAAACATATACTCACATTCATTTTAACTTTTATTTCTATACAAGTTGAAATGATATATTTATAATATATTTTATCAAGTCAAATGCAATAATAATAATAATAATAATAATAATATTATTATTATTATTATTATTATTGTTATTATTATTTTACTATTATTATTAATTGAATTAAATTACTTTACATACGATTATTTATAATAATACTCACATGATATGTATATGAAATTTAAACTACTTATCATTTGAATTATTCAAATAATAATTAAAATTATTTTAGTTAATAGATTTTATTATAATATTTAAATTAATAAATAGTATATTAGTATTTTAGTATTTTATATTTTAAGATTATACTATATATTTTATTAAACATGGAAAGAAATTTTATATTATCAAGTCGCTTATAATATTTATAAATTAATTTTCACATATCATATGTAAATAAAATATTTTATATATGAATATATACTTGATGATATATATATTATTATATATAAAGACTCATTATAAATTAAATATTTTTATTTTAAAATTCAAAAGTTAATTATAAAGTCATTTTATATATTTTTAAAATTTTACTAAATTTTTATAATATAAAATTATATATTTTATAATTTTATAATCTTTATTTATTAAAATGAGGCATTTATCTATTTTTAATTTGATAATATATTAGTCACTTCAGGGTGTTAAAGTGTTAAAACATTAAGAGACAAAAAAAGAAAAAACAAAAACTAAACCAAATTCAGTTTGATTTTTGTTCCATTTCGACAAGAATTTGAGTAAGAATCATAGAATTCCGTTTCTTCTTTTTTCTTTTCCGTTTGCTGGAAAATTTTCATTCGGTGTGATTCAAAATTGTGCCAAAATTATTGTTTCAGTTTAGATTTAAAAGGATAGAAGCTTCTTCCTCTCCGGACAACTCTTCAAATTTTTAGAGGTTATTGAATAATTAATTTATTTTAATTTGGAAGTCAAACATTCTACTAACAACAGTCTCTCACCTCCGTACGAGAATTTTGTATAGCTCCGATATTTATAAGTTAATATTATATTTGATTGAAATTTATAAAAAAATTTACTTTTGGCTTTTATTTTTGTTTAGTTTAGCAAAATGCTTTTGTGTTATTGATAATCTCCTAAATAAAGTCATTTAAGAAATGAAAAGAGTTGAGTGGTAGTTGAAAATAGTGATTAGATAAAAGCACATTAAACATCAAATACAGAGAAAAGGGTTAATAAATTATGATGGGTGCAATACTATTACGGAGGCGATGACCAAAACGTGCACGTAAGTGTAACTCGCCTTTATAAGAAAAGAAATGGGGAAAATCGTTAGTATGACCCGTCAAATGAAGGCAACGGGTGATTGTTGTTGAAGCCATTATTCGTTTTCAGTGGCCCATAATTTCCCCTGCCAACATTTTACATATTGGAATATGCGGAAAGTACCATTGAAAATAATTTGCACAAGTTTCACATGCTACACTACCAGACAGCACCTCAAAAGAAAGAATTTTGATTAATAAAACTAATAGTTTATAAGATTTTAAATTTAAATTACGATCGGAGTAGCTTGGATTGGAAGAACTGATAATCCCTGCAGGACCCAAGTCATATTTACTAGTAGAAAATTAATGTTATCCATCAATAAAATGGACCGCTTAAATTGTTGCGTGCAAGTGCAACAATTGACTCGATGCTTTCTTCGCCATTCTGCATTGAAAAGCTAACACTGACATATTGTGTTTGTAGAATTTCAATCTATCTGAATGCAATTGTTTCAATAAGTCTATATCCAAATGGAATATGTAATTATTGATTGTGTCCTCTTCATTTGATTACCCCTTATGTCTCTAAATTTCACAAGTCCTATCTGGTGGCTCAATCGAATAACACAGTCAAATATATGCAGCTCATGAGATCTCACAGAATTTCGACACTGCACTATACGTATACGTATGCATGCATAAACAGAAGACTACCTGATGAAATTGGTGTTCCGCTGTATATACGAGTGTGTATATATATATATATATATATATATATATATTTTCAACAAAATCTTACTTCCAATCCACTGCCGCTAGTACCTAAAATTAAACTTTCGCGGCTATGGACAAGCAAATCCTATCATATCCAGTGCTCCTGCTGAGCTTCCTCCTTTTTATCTTAATGGTGTTAAGGATATGGAAGAAAAGCAAGGGCAGCTTCAACTCACCTCCGGGACCATGGAAGTTACCTCTCATAGGCAACATGCACCAACTCATTACTCCTCTGCCCCATCACCGCCTGAGAGAATTGGCCAAAACTCATGGGCCAGTTATGAGTATTCAACTTGGCCAAGTTTCGGCCGTCGTCATTTCCTCAGTAGAAGCAGCTAAGCAAGTGCTCAAAACCCAAGGTGAATTGTTCGCTGAAAGACCCAGCATCCTGGCATCAAAAATAGTGCTTTATAATGGTATGGACATAATATTTGGGTCATACGGTGACCACTGGAGACAAATGAGGAAAATTTGCACCTTCGAGCTGCTCAGTCCAAAACGCGTCCAGTCCTTCAGTTCGGTCAGGCAAGAAGAACTTTCCAATTATGTCAGGTTCCTCCATTCCAATGCCGGAAGCCCAGTCAATCTGTCCAAGACCTTGTTTGCTTTAACAAATTCTGTTATCGCAAAAATCGCAGTAGGTAAGGAATGCAAAAACCAGGAAGCCCTCTTAAATCTTATCGAAGAAGTCCTTGTGGCAGCAGGAGGTTTCACTGTTGCTGATTCATTTCCATCCTATAATTTCCTTCACGTCATCACTGGTATGAAGTCTAACCTGGAGAGATTGCACCGGATAACAGATAAGATCCTTGAAGACATCATAACTGAACATAAAGCCCCCAGGGCACTCTTCAAGCGTGGTGGCGATGAGGATAAAAAAGAAGCCGAAAATCTTTTAGATGTTCTTTTGGGTCTTCAGGAACATGGAAACCTTAAAGTCCCTTTAACCAATGAGAGTGTCAAGTCAGCCATTCTGGTAAGCATACAAGTTATTGTTTTCTTGTTGTCTTTCCTAATAATAGATATATATCTATCTTTCTTCAAGTGATAAAGTTAGAAATTATACTTCAGGAAATGCTTTCCGGCGGGAGCGACACATCTGCAAAAACAATAGAATGGGCAATGTCAGAGTTGATGAGGAGTCCAGAAGCAATGGAAAAGGCACAAGAAGAAGTGAGAAGAGTGTTTGGTGAATTGGGAAAGATCGAGGAATCACGCCTCCATGAATTAAAGTACTTGAAATTAGTTATCAAAGAGACGTTGAGATTACATCCCGCACTAGCCTTGATTCCAAGAGAATGCATGAAAAGAACTAAGATTGATGGATATGATATTTCTCCCAAAACTAAAGCCTTGGTCAATGTATGGGCAATCGGAAGAGATCCCAGCGTTTGGAATGAACCTGAAAAGTTTTTCCCGGAAAGGTTTGTCGACAGTTCGATTGATTTCAGAGGTAATAATTTTGAACTACTTCCATTTGGTTCAGGAAAGAGGATATGTCCTGGTATGACATTGGGTTTAGCCACTGTAGAGCTTTTCCTCTCCTACCTGCTGTATTATTTTGATTGGAAGCTTGTCGGTGGAGTGCCTCTTGACATGACCGAAGCTTTTGCTGCTTCACTTAAAAGAAAAATAGACCTCGTTTTAATTCCCATTTCAGTCGGCCCTTCACCAACAACGGACTGATGCATCCTTATAGATCGGTGCTTCATCGATGACCATGGTTTTTCTTTTCAGTTTAGTTTAGATATCACAGTTCCTCTGTAGTTCTTTTTCCCACTACATCCTTGTCTCCATTATAGATAATATTTCTCCAGCAAATAAAATAAAAAGATCGATGTTCACGTACTAGGAAAAGAAGACTGGCGAAAAAGAAAAAGACCAAAATTTTCATGGAAAATTGAAGCAGCCGACAAGTTAGAAATATATGAATGAAGAAATGGGAGGTTCACTTCACCCATCCTTATCGGAACTGCACCAGCTTTATAAATTCACTTGTTTTGTTCTCTCTTTAAAGAACGATGGTTTACATTTAAATTTATCGATTATTTTTCTTAAGTATATGGTTAGCAGACACTTATGGAAAAACCCACTTTACCATATGTATTAAATTTATATACAAACTGATTGGAATCTAAATATAAAGCAATCCCAATTTCATCTATGGTGGAACCAACTCAGAGTGTTAAATACACGCACACTACACTAAATCACATCATAAAAAGCATTTTAATACAATAAAACTTACTAGTTTGGATATTTAATTAGTCAAAATTAAGCAATTAAATAAGTGAAAGTTCTTGGATAATGTACAAAAAACAAAATGACTTTTCAAAATTCCAATATAAAGATTTTCATGCAGTGTTAAATATCTTCAATATTTTAATTATATATTAATAACACTTGAAAAAGTTTATATATTATTTCATCCTTATTCTAAGCTAAATTAATGGACAAAAAAAAAAAAAAACTCTATTACTCTATAATTATAAATTAAAACTTTATATACTTTATATAATTAAAATATAATATAAATAATATTTTTATAAAATGTAAATTTTCCTTTCCATCGCGAAACGTAAAATTTAGTTACAGGATCCTACGTGACTTGTTCTAGATGATATCTATACAATTGATACGAATTATTGTTGAATGTCTTATTAAATTGAGTTATAAATTTTCTTTTGGATAAAAATTAAATTAGGGATCTATTAATAGTCATTTTATAAAAGAAAATCTATATTAAAAAAGAAAAAAGAAAATTCCATTTAAGATCAACTGTTCAAATAAAAAAATAATTTAGCCCCTAATTCTATAAAAAAATAACAAATCTATCCTTTTATCACTTTTAGTTAAAATAACTCCATTAAAGAGTGTTATTAACTCTTTAACAGATTTTGATATAAAAAAAAAAATTGATATCTAAATGTTTTTTAATTGTCAACAACGAGACTGAAATCGTGATCATCATCGATCTAACCTCCATCACCACCGGTAATGTCATTCAGACCATCAATCTTAAAATCTTTCCAACATGAAAACAACAATTAAAACAAGACTCAATAACAACATTAAAAATTAAACCAAAAAAATCTATCTAAAAAGCATTTAATCTAGACCAATCTTAAAACTTTTTCATCACCAATCCCCAATACTAGTTGATACACTACCCTCATTATCGACGTTAATATCAACAATAAAAGATAATAAATAGAACAAGATCCAACAACAGCATCAAAAATTAAATTAATAAAAAAGAAATTGAATCCAAACCAACCACAAAACTTCTCCATTGCAAATCTAACCGTTAGTTGCCTCATCATCCATATCTCTAGAGAAAGGAAATAATTTAGAATGTGATTTTAAGAAGATGATAATACGTATAAAGTGAGGAGGAAAGAAATAAAGAAAAGGATTCAATAGTTTTATTTCATACAACTGAAGAAATTAAAAGTTTTCTTTTAATTCTAAAAAAATAAGGGTTATGTGAGCCAAAAATGACAAGTTGTGTGCTGAAGTGATCTAAAAAATAAGGCTATGGGGTAAATTGAAACTTATTCCTGAAACAAAAAATAAAAGTAAAGCGTCTTTTTTATCCAAAATGGTCAATAAGTAAAACAATTTGTTTGGCGCTCTCGCGTAATTTTACAAATCAAAAGGCAGGAAAGAGAGGAAAGAAACAAGGCAAAAAAAGAAAGGAAAGAAGAAGAAGAAGGAAAGGAAATAATGTCAGGTGATGAAGAACCAAAATCCATATGGCAATGCCAAGTGTCACTGTGTATTCAATCGCAGGCTTCTCTCTGTCCCTCACTCCAACTCATATCTTTCTCATTAATCTTACACGTATGGCAACTCAAACCTGTCTCTCACTATACACTCTCATATATACTTCTATTCACATTTTTCTCCCTCTTTCACTTGCCTTTTCTTGTTGTTTGGCACTAATTTATATCTATCTACATTGTGTTTTTTAGGTAAATCACTCCTACAGATTTATCATTCTTCTTGATAGTTCTTATAATTTTATATCTTAATCTTTGTTTGCCTCTAGTTTTGACCAGGTTTACTGATTTGTATTTTCTTGATCAGTTTGTAACTTAAAGCTAGTTGTAGGTTTGATAGTTTCCTGTTCAAACTTTCGCCATGAAGTTACCTGTTTTAATGTATTGAATCTCGATTGCTGCATGGTCTGTTGTTAAAAATTGAATCGTTTTAGGTTCAATTTGCATTTAAAAAAAAACGGAGTTGTGAGATTTCATTTTTATCTTTAATTGTATCTTGATGTTTAAAAGCGTCAATCTTGTTACCTAAAATTTGTTGCCCAAGAGGAATGAGGAAAGTTCATAGAGGATTTCCATTTTTTCCTCTTTTGAATATATAGTTGAAAAGTGGATGAATTTGGCATGGGGTCTCGAGTTTCTTTATATTGGCAGGTGTAGAAATGTCTTAGTACATGAATAATTTAAAAGCCTTTCTTGTTAGCATAGCAATATAAGAACTCATATGTAAAAGGTGAAGCATATTTCTGAAGTTGATATATAGGATCATAATGGTTATTTGATTTCATTTATAATGCATCATAATACAATAGTTTATGGAGGATCAATTCTTTTATTGAATGAACAGTGTGTCAAGATTTCATAAAATTAACATTGATGAATATGGAATGTTGTTACTTGTTTCTATGGCAATGAAATAAAAAAGAATTGTGGTAATATTTTCGGAGGGCTTCGAAAAGTACGTCATGGCATGACGTATTTACCTAGTTTGGCAGGGCTAACAATCTGCATTGCATGTCTGTTACGCTGTACAGGCTCGGTTATAATAACTAACAAGCTTGCTAGGTAGAATAAAAACTCGCCTGTTTAGGAATGTCTGGAATAAAGATCACGTGCTCAAGTAATTCAATTTTGCTAATCATTCAAACTTCGTATATAATGGATTTTTGTACTTTGTTAATTTATCTCAGTGTTTGATGCTTTACCCTCGTCACTCTCCACATATATTTTGCTTATTTCTAGCTCCTCTCTCCATTTAACTTATTGCTTTTATTCAGAATGTTGGCTAAGCTTAAAAAATATGTGCAACACAATCTTGTTTTAGAAGACATTTAGTCTACTGTTTCATTCAATGACTTCTTGAGATGCTTGTACTATGAAAACTCCAGTATCCAAATGTTGGTCTACTATTTTAATGATGCAATCAATTGGATCTTTTGGTGTTTGGATAATTGCAGTGCTACTTAGCTCTCCTGAGCGTGGACTCTCTGGAGCGAACTTTTGAGGATGCATTCAACAGCCAGAAACAGGGAGATAATCGATAGTGAAGAAAGGAACAATCAAAAAACTAAATTTCGTCCATGTGGAGAAAGCAGATCAAAGAGTTGCGAGACTTCAGCTTCCCATAAAGTAAATAAGTTTAACTCTTTCGATTTGCCACCACGCAGGATAGGAGATGATGGGGTGAGGTTTCTTATACCTCGTCTTGTTATGAGCTTTTTCATTAAATTTCTCAGTATGTAGCTTATGAGGTCAGTCGTGTTGATTCTATTGTATGTATAGTCTCTTGAGAAAGTGTTTATGAAGAGTAAATTTATCGTGACTTGTTATCTAAGTTTATTTCTAGTCTTAAATTAGTTTTAATGTGGGCCAGGAGCTATAGATATATTATTGGAATAAAGCTCTAAATGGGTGTAATGACCTACTTGCCGCTTTGGTTTATGCTTCTCCTTCGTTTTTTCAGCATTACTATGAATGTGTAATCTGTGATAATGGAGGTGATTTACTTTGCTGTGATACTTGCCCTGGCACTTATCATCTCCAGTGCCTTACTCCACCTCTTGAAGTATGTATATTTGATGCTCCTTCTCACATTTTCTATTGCCTTTGACCTGTTCTCAATCCTGATATTTGTCATATGCTGTTCATACTTAAAGTTGGTTCCATCTGGCAATTGGCAATGTGAAAATTGCTGTCAAGCTGCTGATCTTTTAACTCCACTGAAGTATCTTGAGGGTCTGAAAAGAAATGCATCTAATGAAGTAAGTATGCTGTTTCTCATATATACATTCCTCTGAACACTTTTCGAGAATTTACCTAGCCGTAGATAATAATACTTGAAAGATTTTTGTTGCCATGCTGTACCTCTTTGAGACAGTATATTCTTTTGTTAGGTAAAAGTTTTTGGCAAAGTATCTCTTTTAGGTAGAAGTCTCTAGCATATGTATCACAAGATCTCTAATGTTCTTGCCCTAACAGGCCATGCTATATCAAACAGAACTTGTTTGAACTAGGGCTTATCCTCTTCTCAAAATATATCATTCCCTTTCCATTTCAGTCAGAAAGAACTTAATACCCTTATTTAAAATGTCTTTGAACACCATATCGGTACTATAAACATTTATTGTTGCTACCTTGAATTATCAGCCAAATGAGTAAGTGCTGCCTTTATTGTGGAGGTCAAAGTTCATTTGCGAATCACTTCCATTATTGCAAAAGATGACCCTAGAGATCAAAGTCTTTTTGTGCTCTATTTCCAACAGCTAATAGATTGCAGTCTGGAAACTTTTAAATCATTTTTTTTATAGAAATTTGATAGTATCTAATACCAACTTCAATACTGAATGACAAAGTGAAAAGGAAATTACAATTTTCTAATATTTGTTACCCTCGTGCGCAAGGTTGTGCTTTTAAATGAAAATATTACATAACGAAGTTGTTTCAGTTTTTCTTAGAGGAAAATAAGCTTTTTAATCCCTTTGTCCTATATGCTTTGTATTTCTCATGTCTTTGTTTCAGAATGCTACCAATCATGTTGGTGATCAAAAAGAGACCGAGACTTCTACTGCTGTGAATGAAATTAAAGTCTACAGAAGACGTGTGAGGAAGAAAGATGTTGAACTGGAGGATAACCATCCTAGAAAGTTAACCAGGGTTAATGATTCATCTGAGATAGCAAATGAAGATCAAAAAGACATACCTGCTATAGATACTTCAGGATTGTTTAATCCTTCAAGCATTAAATCTGATCAGTCTGCTGAACAGGCTGATGAAATCTTGGAAAACGATGATCTTAGTGCATCAAGGGTATAGAACTGCACTTTGTCATACAATATTATGTGCATTTACCACCTCAGCATGACCAGAAAACCATTAGCCTCAACTAAATACACAGTACCTAGAAATTGGAGCTTGTACAAATAAGAGTTTTATGCCATGAATAGGTGAAATTTGCGGCACATTGAGTTTAAACCCAAATGTTTGAGTTGACTCTTTTTTTTTTGTTTGGCTTAGTTATAAGCCATGATATCTAGGTAGAAATGCATACGAGCATATGAACACATGCTCTTGAACTTTCTTGCCACACTGAAATTTCTTCACAAGGACACATAAAAGCACATGCACACATGCAAATTATTCTAACCTGCAGTGTCATAATCTTGGTTTCTTCCATGTTCTACCTTATTTCTTTGGTTGTGTTTATGAGCAAGATGTTTTTTGTTATTCTTTTTTTTCATGAAAAATCTTTCCAATTATTAGTCTCTTCAACCAAAAGAGTCTAACCAAAAACCAGTGGAAGAGCAAGGGGGAGAAACAGTATATCGGGCAGGGAACATCAATGTTTGTACCAATAGTCCTAAGACAGATCAGTATGACAAGCTCTGGATTTTGAGGTAATGTGCGATTTCTGTCGCTACTATCTTGTTTATGGTATTTTGAAGAAAATAAATAAAAGCAACAATAAATAATAGAGGTTCCTAAATTTATGCTAGAAAGGTAGATTGAATCTTTAACTAATAGAAAACTTGTGGAAAAACTATTATCAGGGATGTCATGCAGGAGTCAATGAACGGGCAGCACTTTAAGCAGGCAAGTTCAAGTTTATTCTGCATGCTGTCATGTAGCTTGGTTTGTGGTGTTCTATGTTTGGATCATGCTAGGTTACTGTGATGTCAAACAGGATAATGTGGGCAGGGATTTGCAGCAGGCTCTACATCCATATTACACAGAATCTGGCAAAGCTAAGAAAGAGAAGTTGTAAGTTCACATTTAACACGGGTCAGATGTAATTTCATTATGTTGAAAAATCCTTTAGTAAGTGCTTCTGTTAAATAGTGCCAGGCTTCGTGCAAGACAGAAACAAAAACTTGCCCTCAGGTGCAGAAGCAGGGGACTGATTTCTAGTTCAGGAATAGTTGGCCAGGAACCACTTGTTCAGTTGCGTAGAGAACTCGGTGAAGCAGCAAAGGAGAAAAAGACTTCAATAGACAAGTTGCTATACAAAACTTCAGACCAGTTTCATGGCCATTCGAATTGTTTTCAAAATCTTCCCATCACAACAGATCCTAGAAGATGGCAAACTAAATTTGTAGGAAACTATCCTGGTTGTTCATCCCATCAGGCAGATGCAGGATGTTCCCCTAGGATTGGCATGAGCTATCAGAAGTCTAGTAACCCTGACGTTTCATTGCAGATGCTGGTATTCTTTCTATTTATCTCTAAAGAACTCCCTAGAATAGAAAACTATCTATGTTCTGCCATGTTGACTCTTTGTTCTATTAATAAGCAAGGACTGAATTGCAATGTCAACTTTTTGCAGATTCCCCCTGCAATATCTATAGGAGAAAATGGTCGTCCTTGGATGAATTCAGCTTCAAACTTGTCATCTACTTCACAATTAAGTGGTTGCATGACAGAGATGTCGAGAAACTTGAGAAAAGATGAAGCCATGGTAGACGTTTGGTTAGAGGAGGAGCTTGATTCACTTTGGATTGGTGTCCGCAGACATGGGCCTGGAAATTGGGAACGCATGCTAAGAGACCCCTCGCTGTCTTTCTCCAAGCATAAAACTATTGAGGATCTGTCGCAAAGGTGGAAGAAGGAGAGACTTAGAATCTTAAACCCTGGAATTTTGCGGTTTCCTAGGAATCAGCTGCCATCAAGTAGGGGAAATAGAGCTCAGCCGAACCTTCTCCTTGGTGGATTAATTAACATTGCAAATGTGAAAATAGACCAGGAAGTAAGCAGGAACTCGGGCCAAGTTCACAGGCATGAAGGAAAGGAATTGTCCTCAGAGGGTACCATCTCTGACTAAAAATTTCCATAGTAGTTTTTAAGAAATATCCATCTATGTTTGTTTATCGACTATGTTTGAATATCTCAGAACTATGAGCTGCATTTTATGTTAGAATCCAGTGACAGTGAATTTATCCATTCTAATTCAGTTAGCAGCTTCTAGGCATTAGATGGTTTTCTTTAGTTCATGTTCCTTATCCCATGCGTTGATATTGATAGGTCCAACCGATGGTTGAGTTGTGATGGCAAGGTACTCTGAAATGCTGTCTGCAATAAGTAGGCTTGCTTTCTGGTTGCTGTTCATTTGCCTAAGAATTATTGATTTGCACAAGTTTGGGCGAAAGCACCACTAATTTACACTTAATTCCTTCTATGTCAAAAGAGATGATTTATTCTTCAAAGGTGGAAAGTTCATAATAATGCACGCTTCATCTGTAATTATGGCATGTGTAAAAGAAAACATTTGTCGACTTTGCTTACAAATCAATCTATTAACAAAAATAGGAAAGAAAGAAAAGAGAAGCACATCAAATTAATAAATACAGCATAGGCATCAATCATCCAGTGCCAACTTGAAGAATGGTGCAACATTAATGTCAGTTTACAAGATGGTGCAGCTTCCTGGATCCCTAAAAAGAGTCAAAAGATGAATGCATCAGAGCCATATTGCTAACAGAAAATAACCCATATAAATGAGTTGGTGAGTACTTTTTTATATCTTCATAATTTCCCAAAGCTTGCTCGAATTTAAGCCAAAGAGGACCAGTCTCCTGAAGATTCACATTCTTTGGCCCACCAAGATAAGCCTGAACAACAAACTGTGGAGTTCTTTCCCTGTTTCCAGACCAACCAAAGTAGACAAAATGCATTAGCTCAACTCTATCAGCACCTCAATTTTGACAAATTTACGCCGTGATATAGACATACCTCCCCTCATATTCTGATAAATAAGCTAGGTAGGCCGCACCAAAGTACATGGACACAAATGGCTTCGTTAGATCATCAACAGAGTCAACCCTGTAAGCCCTATAACCCAACTCCCTAAGAACAAGGATAAAATTCAAGGTCATTTCAGCAGTAAGGAGCGACTATACAATTTATTATTTTTAAATAAATGAATAAACTAGAATACCAGTTGCAGTCTTTGCATACATGTAAAGCCAGAAAGCTGTAGAGTAGTCAATTCCCATTAGTCCAGTCCGGGGTCCAACCCCATTCACAAAACGCATACTAACCATCTCAGCAAGAGCACAAAGGATTGACTGTGCAAAAAAAAAAGTATCATTGACCAAAACCATCCATAAATTATATAACAGAAACTTTGTTCAGATCTTTATCCACCCCAAGGGTCAGGACAAGTGAATAAACAGTAGTAAACTTTGGTCATTACAGAGAAGAGGGGGACAGAAAAAAAAAACTACAAATTAGGCATGCGAGAGTGTCTAACTGCAGAAATATAGAGATTTTGTTTAGTAATGGTATACGCTTAGGAAACAAGTAATTCTCGTAAGGTATATACTTACAGGTTTAACTGCCCTAGTACTGAAGTACTTTGAAAGAATTATTTCTGCAACTGCCTGCATGGGGTCAATTTTGGTGAGTAAGTAGAGATGATGCATTTCACTTTCATGTATGTTAACATTATGTAAGGGTGCATAATTTAGCAAGAATATGAATTAGAGTATCATACGATTTTTGGTAACAGCAAAGTTTGGAGAAAAACAAATGTCTTTTGCTTCATACCTTTACTTCTATCCGGGAAAGATATGGTCTCTTGTCCTTATCATGTGAAAAGCGCACTTTTCCACGTCTCTCTCCAGATTTCGTCCACTCTTTAGTAACATCAGCATTACTCCACATCTCCAGCATGTCTTCTGGGGAAGTTTTAGAGTCCCAATGTACATATTGGCCATCTGCTCCCTCAAAATAAGAAAAGGAGCACATCTAGGATACATAATTAACAGTTTAAGGAGAGAAAAAATTGGACAATTTCTGTGGTAAAAGAACAACCTGAGTTTGATGCTGTGTTTTGTGAAGCAGCTAAGGCTGGTGCAGAAGGAGGACAACAAGGGTTTACTGAAGGACCATCATCAACAAATCTTCTGCACAATAGTGATTGAGAAGTAATCCATTTAAAATATCCAGTTTATTGGCTAGTTATAAAGGAGCCGGGTTTCATCAAGTAGTTGATCAAAGAATAGAAATTTAGTTCAAAAACATACCTGAATGGGAGACTTTCTTTAACTGAAAGATACCGTTTCCAATAGTGCAAAGTCGACTTATGAGTTGCCTTCTTTATACCACCTTTATATGCCCTAACAACAAACTCTTCACTTCTTTCTCTGCACAATGGACGAAGCTCAAAATGGTAGCTTGTTGACAAAGAGCACAAGTAAAGACACAAACCATAAATGCAAAATGGAAGAAACTGATGTCTGTAACTGACAACTTACTTTTGCTCAAAGTTTGATAACCATTTAAGGTAAGCTGCCCCAAAATATACACTGACAAAAGGCCTATATAGAATGTCTGGATTCTCTTCTACGTCATAAATCCGGTACCCCAAATCTCTGTGAATATGTTGCAGTTACAACTTCACAAAGCCAGAAAAAGAATTAACAGTAAAAACCTACTTAAGCAGTTATCTGCTAAAAAGGGGAGGGCAACCAAGTATTTGATACCTGACTAGCCACTCTGCTGTTTTTGGCAAAATTTGCATGATTCCCATGGTAGTCTGCTTAGTTTTCTTGTCATAATTTGTAGCGAGCAGCAGCCTATCACTTGCTAGTTCAGCAATAGCACATAGCATATCCTGTATATGCAGGAAAAAGAAGCCAAATGGAATCAGTTAGTGAACCTGTTTAATATCATCTTTTTGTTACATATTCAAGACTAAGTCCCAACGTACAGGAAGAATCTGCGAATCAAAATATCTGCGGACAATAATATCAGCTACAGCCTGAAGTTATATCATAAAATGCAAGGAAAAATTAGAGACAGATCAAAGGAAAAAGAAAAGAAAAGAAAAAGGTTTGTATCCAGTAATCTAATTTGTTACAACTTGTTGAGAAATCGAGTACTAAGGATCCCAAAGTTGGAAAAAAAAAAAAAAGTACTGGATTGAAAAGATAGCTTCGTGTGAAACTAAACTACATTAAGTTAAAAAGGTCGTTCGTATTGAAATTAGTCAAAAAAGGTACGAGTATGGGTACCTTCATCTCCGTTTGAGTCAAATAAGGTTGTCCATCAGGATCACGGGAAAGGTGAATTTTCTGCCCTTTAACCTCTCCAGCATCTAACCATTCAGTGGTGACTTCAGGTTCTCGCCACATTGCTTCCATGTCCTGAGGATCAACGCACTCATCCCAAAATTTGAAGCTGATTCCCATCCCTCCCGCCAACTATTCAATAGATTCAAATAAGAAAAATAAGACTAGGCATACAAGTAAAAAAGGAAATTTCCCGATCAAATATAAGGACTCCTAGAGATAGCAGGGATACAATTTGCATGCGAAGCAAAGTTACAGAGAATTGTATATTTTAAGAAGAAGGAGGAGGTAAATTCGGCGATATTAAAATTCAAGAAATTTATTAGATAATCTTGTCTTGTCACAACAAATCTCCCTCCTGCACTGCATTGCATTGGGAAACTGAACAGTTAATTAGTGCAAAATTTCAACAAACAGACCACGAAAAGGGTATAATTCAAGATCCTGAAGACACTAAATATAGATCAAACAATAAAACAAAATAAAGAAGCCATGTTCAATTACATAGTTATATATGGCAATAGGAAGATACACAGACAATGAAAGATGAAGAAGATACTTTGCTGAGAAAAAGAAAGGAAATAAAAAATATGTTCAATCCTCCACCAAAAAGAGAAAGAGAGAAAACAGAAGAAATCTAAAAAAGGAGGGAGAGATGGAGGGGGAATGTTGTTATTTTCTCCCTTTTGTTTGTGTTGGTTGCAGCTGAGAGGATGTTTCAGCGAACGACACTTGGCATTTGCATATCGCTCTCTCTGTCTCTGTGGATGGGGTGAGATGGCAAAGTGTCTCCTCGATTGATCGATTCCATTTGCGTGTCGTCCATTTCAAGGCTTTGTCTTTTGGGCTTTTTATGTAATGCGGGCTCTTCGTTTTCGTAATTTGAACTTCAACAGTCCACTTTCCATTCTAATTCTCAAACCTGCTCTTCGTTTTCTTTTAACTACTATTTCTTTTTATGTCGGCATTTTCTTGATTCTGAAACAGTAAATCCTATTTTGTTTGTTTATAGATATACATTGTCAAACTTATTATTTATTTATGGTTTTTTTGACGAAAGAAAAGGCCAGGAATTTGTTCATGGAAAAGTAAAGTATAAAGTAATAAAGCAAAAAGGAACTGAAGGGTATGTACGTTTTCAATTTTTGACCAAAGTAAGAGCAAAAACTGGTCAATGGGTAAGCGAGAGGAAGCAGGTGCGGTTGTCAACCACCAGTGCCAGTCACCCACATTTTCTCTCTCCTCTTTTGGACAAAAATATAATGTAATGCGTTGGCTTTACGCAGCAGCAGCAGCAGCTTCTTCTTCATCCATTACTTCCGCCGCTTTAGAATGCTCCGTCACTACTTCGTACCCACCGACCAACAATTTCACCCCTTCCTCGGGTTTATGCAGTTTATTTTTGGGTAAATTCTCTACCATAAAAATGAGATCTGCTACTGCCGATGCATTAAAAAGAAAGAAGAAGAATTTAATTCAAGTAAATAAAATAAAAATGAGATCTGGTATTCCGGTTCTTTTGATGGAGCTTTCTGTGTATTGGTGGCAAATCGCACGCGCTGGGGCCAACTCTAAATATCTTTTAAAGAAAAAGAAGGGCCCGAAAAGGCCCAAGTTGGTATGACGTGGCTATCGAGGACCTGGCGAGGGTTTTTTCTCTCACCTACACACCTGTTGATACTTGTGGTAACACTAGTATGCACGCTTTCTCACAGTTATATAAGATGAGCTCGTCCTTTCCTTTTTCTCATGCATTCAAAGATATGAAGGGGATTTGAGATGTAGGGATAGAAGAGAGAGCTCACGGAAGAGGTAAAAAAAGAGTGGTTACACAAAACCAAAATGATTGAGGCGATACGCGTATAGAAAAGCGAGTAACGCTCTCTCATAAGAAACTCCGTTTGTTTTTTTCTGTTAAAAAGAAAAAGAAAAAGAAAAAGAAAAATTTGGGTTTCGTTTCTGTTGCTTTTAGAAACAAATTTCATTTCCGCCTCTGCCAACTCTCTAACAGCCGCAACAAAAACCACAGCACTCTCTCTCTCTGACCAGATCTTTTTTATATAAATAATACTCTTTCTCTCTTTTGTTAGGGTTTTTTTTTTTGTTATTTTTATTTTGCCCCAAGAGCTCTCGAGGAGGTGGTGATTACAATGGCTTTCTCGTGTATTCTCAGATCTACAGCCACCTCTCCTTTGATAGAGGCTTCTCGCTCCGACCTCTCTCCTTCCCCCTCCGATCCTCTTCAGGTCCTCGCCACCTTTTTCTTTCTTTATCTCATTTCTACGACTTCCTTTCATTTCTTTTTCTTTTTCCTTTTTGGAGACTCTGCTTATTCGTGTTGGATTACGAGGAACTATAATATGCAAATATCTGTTTCTTCGTTATTTTTTGTTTTTCTTTTATTTGGATTTTTATTTCCTGCTTACTATTTGGATTTGTTTTCTTCTCGTCGACATTCATTCATTTATATAATCTCTCTGGCCCTCTGTTTGGTTGGTGAGAGAACAGAGGAAGGTTACTATACAATATTTCTCCTTGACTACTTATTTGTTTCAGCTACACTTAGAATTCTGCAGTTTCTGGGTATTTCTTTCTGTGTTAGTCATTTACACTTAGCTGTTGATGTATTATTCGTAGAGGATTTTGCTGTAACATTTGTCATAGTACTACTTTAATGTGCATATATATTTTCTATGACTACATTCTTTGGACATTTGATTTTACGACTACACTCTCTCAAACTCTGTCAAATTACTCAGGCTTCAAGCGTTAACTTCAATCGTGACTTGAAAGCTTCAAAGAGCTTTTTTGGTACTTCAGTTCCAACTGCGTCATCTTCCTTAGAGTTGAGTCATTCAAGTTCCCACTATTTCAATGACAAAATCTGCTTTTATCTATTAATATAATTGTTTAATACCATGCTGTTTCTTTGAACTTTAAACTTATGCTGAAACATTTTGAACTTTTCAGGGCATGCAGCGCAAGGAGTCTCCAGCCCATTAAAGCAACAGTTACTGAAATGCCCCCCACCATCCTCAGTAAGAGTTGTCCATTTAGACTAACTTCCTTTTCAAGCTTGATTGCTGCTTAACTGATTTACTTTTGTTCTTCTTTTTTTTCCACTTGTAGAATCACGGAGTGACGGGAGGACAAAGATTGGAATCAATGGTATGTTTTTCCCCACTTATAGACATCTTTTGCTGCATTTTGAGCCTTAACAGAAGTTATCTATAAATGAAGTTTGCATATATGTATAAGTCATTAAGGGTTTGGCCGAATGGCAGTCAGTATCTACAACTTTGTGTTCCCGATTTCCTATTGCTGTAAAATATGTGTAACATTAACTTAATATTGATGCTTTCTAGTAATTAGTGGATGGAAAAGATGCCTTCTATATATTTTTCGTTATTATTTATTACTTTACTGTACATGCCATAGAATGATGTTCTTGAGAGTATTCTTGTGTTTGATAGTGCTGCTGTTCTTTTTCACGCATCTATTTCTGTCTAATACTCAGAACATTAGCACAAGAGCTGGAAAATTGTTGTTTTATTATCAGATAAAAGTGAAATCCAACATGGCCTCGTTCCTTACCCGCCTTTTTTGTGGTTATTGACTGATAGAACCACAATTTTGGTGGTTAATTAATGCAGGTTTTGGTCGCATTGGAAGGCTGGTTTTACGAATTGCAACTTTAAGGGATGATGTCGATGTGGTGGCAGTCAATGATCCTTTCATTGACACTAAGTACATGGTAAGGATGTACTATTATCAGGTTCAGAAGCTTTCCTTGAATGATCCATATATAGCCGCTTTTATATGATTTATTTCAAATCATTATTTATGACAGCTCTGGTTATGTCTTTTTGAGTTCACTTTTGTGTGTATGTGTGGCTTGGAGGATTGCATTTGTTTAGGATTAGGCAAGTGTTTCAAGAATCCATTTCATCTAATTGGCTAAGGAAACCAAAAATGTGAAAGGTCTTAAAAGGATTATTGTATAAGCTTTGGTGTTTATGTCAATGTGTTTTCATTTGTGTACAAGTGTAATTATTATTCCCTATTTGTGAGGATAAATTTTCAAAATGACTTGGGCTGAATTTCCTTGTTTTCCCTGAGTTCATTAACATGACGTGAAATGTCTCTTTGAAGTAACTATATGGTATCTGTTCTTTTCCTGCTCTACAAATTTTACCATATCAACATTTATGGGTTAACTGCACTCTAAATGTGTTTTTCATGTTTTCTTGTACTATGGAAAAATTGGGAAAGTTAGATGTATACCAACATTCTATAGTTATCAATGGGCAAATGCACCCAAATGAATATAAGTACAAATCAAAAAATTTCAAGCCGACTTGAAAGAGATTTACAAATAAAAAAAAAGAATATTTTTTTCTCTATGGGTGGATGATGCAGCAGTTCAGTTCTTTTCATTTTTCTCATTTCCTTCAATTTGGAATGGATGGTTGTGATTTACTCTCTTGTTGCATCTTATCCAGGCTTACATGTTAAAGTATGATTCCACTCACGGACTTTTCAAGGGACACATCAAGGTTGTAGATGAGTCCACTTTGGAAATAAATGGGAAGCAAATTAAAGTTTCAAGCAAAAGGTAATAAATTGCCAGTTTTGCCATCAAATATCTGTCTAGGACATTAAATGGGTCCAACATTCTGTGGACGTGCTTCCTAGCATATTGAATCAGATGTCAATGTCTAATCTAGTTATTCTTCTGTTTTAGTTCTTTCTTTTAGAATACAAGTACTTTTAGTTAATGATGAATCTAATCTTGATCCAGGGATCCAGCAGAGATTCCTTGGGGTGATCATGGGGCTGAGTACGTTGTTGAAGCTTCTGGGGTTTTCACCACAATTGATAAGGCTTCAGCTCACAAGAAGGTAAACATAAACCATCAGTTACACTCTGCCTTCCTCTTACATCTAGTCACATCTAAAAATTGAGTTCTTTACTTTGGTCTGCAGGGTGGTGCCAAGAAAGTGGTCATATCAGCTCCTTCAGCCGATGCACCTATGTTCGTGGTTGGGGTGAATGAGCAGACATACAAGCCAAACATGGATATCGTTTCAAATGCTAGTTGTACCACCAATTGTCTTGCTCCTCTTGCTAAGGTCTTAACATATCTTGAGTCAGTTTTTGTCTTATTAGCTATTATTTCTCTATATCATATGAAAATGCCTAACTTGTTTCAGTATGTGGTTGATATGTTGGATTTATGGGTTAACTGCATTCTCTTTTTGCTTGTTTTTACTTCCTTCTGTTTTCCTTTCATGTTAGTTAATCTTTTTGTTTGCTATATGGAATTTGATGCTTGTGCAGCTGCCCCATCTTTTAATACATCTTATTCTTACTTTCTGTGATCTCACTTTTAGGTGGTGCACGAGGAATTTGGTATTGTTGAAGGTTTAATGACAACTGTTCATGCGACTACAGGTGTCTCTCTCTCGTCATGAAAAGAAAATTCTATAGCTATGGAACATATCGTGATGTGTCATTGTCTAACATGGTTATGATCTTTCATTGTTTAGCAACCCAAAAGACTGTAGATGGTCCATCAATGAAGGATTGGCGTGGGGGCCGTGGAGCTGGACAAAATATCATTCCTAGTTCCACTGGTGCTGCTAAGGTATCTGATTATTTTTCTGGGCTAATATCTGAAGACTTTTGTATCATGGATTTGTTATTTGGAAAAGAATTCAAGTATAATTACATGCTTTTGGTGTTGCAGGCTGTTGGAAAAGTTCTTCCAGAACTGAATGGAAAACTTACTGGTATGGCCTTCCGTGTCCCAACACCTAATGTTTCTGTCGTGGACTTAACTTGTCGACTTGAGAAGAGTGCATCCTATGAAGATGTCAAAGCAGCGATCAAGTACACTTAATATGTTTAGTATTGTATTTTATTTTAATTTCTTAATTTCTTTTAAAGTCTACTTTTAGCAATGACTAAGTTACATTCTGATCTTTAAATAAGGTATGCATCAGAGGGGCCCCTGAAAGGCATTCTTGGTTATACTGATGAGGATGTTGTCTCCAATGACTTTGTTGGTGACTCAAGGTCTCTTCCTTCCCCTCTCTGTGTTCGTGTTTATATGATGCTTCATTTCTTGACAATAAGTTACCAGCAATTTGTTTGTTGTGTTATTTTGCTGATATAATTTTGCTAATCTCAAATTGACGATCCTGTTTTCTCTCTTCTTTTCAATCTTTTTTTTTTTTTTCATTTTTTTTTTCTGTTTGGTCAAATGGATCTTGTAATTACATGAATGGTATTTTATAATATTCTAATGGATTTGTATCACATCAGGTCAAGCATTTTCGATGCCAAGGCTGGAATAGGGTTGAGTGCTGCCTTCATGAAGCTTGTGTCTTGGTACGACAATGAGTGGGGATACAGGTATAGGGTCTCTTTGCACAAGAACTATTGTGATGATAGATGAGATCTGTACTGTTATTCAATGATATGATTTATGGCGACTTATATTGTTATATTTCCCACAGCAATCGAGTGCTGGACCTGATAGAGCACATGGCATTGGTAGCAGCACAAAACTAAAGAAAACATGGAGAGGATTAACACTCCAAGAAGAAATTTTTTATGTTAGCACACACGCTGAGTTTCATGAAAAGTGTAGTTACAGATTTCATAATGATTCAGTTTTTGCCTGAACTGCATTTTCTTTTTTGATAATGGGAATTTGGAGTTTCCTTTCCCATTGGAACAACTTCGGAATAATATGATATTTGATGTCTATTATGTCAGCGGAATGTCGCTACTGAGTTGATTAGAATTAAATGTTCCGAGTCCAAAAAGGTCCTGGTTTTTTGTCTTGGTAAAATATAAGAATAAAACCCCTTTTTGCTGATATTTTGCTAATGTAATAATTTCCTAAAACATTGCAAGACACGCAGATGCAGGATGATTGTTTCATTGCTTCAAGTCATTATTATTAATTTGCTATATGAATAATGACTGCTGGGTCACAGGATGGTATAATGAGTCCAACTTTTTAAGATTGTTTTAGTTTTACACAAGATTCATAAAAAAAAGCTAGAACTCACTGCATATGCATTCGTCTCAACTGTGGGCATGAATTGATAAATGAAGGCAGCTCAAATCTTTTGTTGTTTTTCGTGAAAAGTAAGAAAAGAAAGAAATAAAGATTTCTAAAAATGCTGCTAAGCTCACAACAATTTTCTTTTCTATTTTAGAATAACCGCAATCTGCTCAAACATGTAAACTCCCTGCAAAACCAGCCCAGCCCATTACAAAAACCTTCACGACCTAATTGAAAAAGGCAAAAGAAAAAGAATGGTACGGAACACCAAAACTATACACCAAGTGATATTTGAAGAGGAAGAAAAAGAAAAAAAAAAAAAAAAACACCACCAGCACCCTCTGACCATCACCACAACCACCATTACTTGTCGTTATCATCCCCATTGTAGCCGCCATCAATATTAATAGTGAATAAAAAGAATAAAAGGAGAAGAGTGTATAAAGAGTCTACATCACATTATTACACTGGTATGACATCATTCTTTGAGGTATCTTCACATCTCAAAACAATACCATCGAGGCTTGCCGGAAAAATACATTTCGGCCACTGGCACCCTGTTGTAATCGGCTCAGGTGGAGGAACAATCATAAGGACATTATCATTCCTTTGAACAACTCCCATTACACTTACTGTGCTTCCTTCTTTGATATACCTGCATAAACAACATTTGCAATCTCTACAAGTTTACTGACTCATAAAATAGCATTTCGATGAGCTACTAGATTCTGAAAATAATACTAATAATTTTAAAGCTCTTGAGGCCTCTAGTTTCAATCCAGTGCAAATTTATGACATTGCGTTTGATTCTTCAGTTGATTGGTCCGTTTCTGTCTGTTTAAAATTGCCAGGCCAACTAATGGCTCAAGACTTACATTTGCACATTATCATATGACCTCCCTTCTCATTCTAAGTTTCTTCTGGAGTATGATCCCCTTTGACTTATTACTAATTAAATGAGCGTAAGAGAATAAATAGTTTCTAGATAGGCAAAATAGTTTCTAGATAGGCAAAAATGTGTGTTTTGATTGTTCTCTATCATCTCTCTCCTTCAAAAGGATAAATGAAACAAAATCTCCTCATAATGTAGAAGAACAATAATCTCTATCAACAAAGAAAGCTCTTACCCTTCTTTCATTCGCATTATCCGGTCATCCCTTGAAAGGTTCCTCTCTCCCAACCACCTGATGAACTCTGGAGACAACTCCTCAGTGCTCGGGTTAACATCAATGACAAGGGAGTCATCAACATAAGGAGTCACCCTTGCCGCATAACCAGTTTTAACCAATGCTCTCAGGCCAGATTGGAAATCAGAGATGTAGAAGTCAACAGCGCGTCTCTGCCAAATAATAAATATTAAAAAATGTCAAAATGGGCAAATCTTAAGCTGTTGCGACAGAATTTATCTTCAATGAACACCAAAGACCCTTGACAATGGCATAAATGACCATTTCAAAACAAGGTGACATAGTGACATTTGCAAAAAACAGTAAAAGACAAAAAGAATAATAAATTATCCAGAGAATAACAGGAAAGGAGCAATAAGGTGGCATAAAAAAGGAAGATTGCCCAGGGTTTTAAAAGCTACAGCCAGTATAGTTTCCTAGCAGCCATCTATTTTCAAGTGGCAGCCAGAACAGCCTCTTCTACATTCATAAAGCAAATAGCAGACTTCCCAAGTCCTTAAAACAGGAGTCTCTCAATCTACAAAAATACTTAAATACTCTGACTTTATATATGCATAATCTAAATGGGGGATCACAGGAATCCTGCCAGATCTATAAAAAAATATTTTCGTAGCAACTATCCAATTAAAATTATCAAGTAAGTGTATCAATTACTCACTTCTAATGATCTAAGTCCCCAAGTAAAGCGGCGATGCGTTGGGTTGGCTGCCTTTGAATCCCATCCTCGATACTCATACAAGCTTGTTGACGTATATACACATCTAGGAACTTTTTGGAAGGACGACTCAAGAGGCACATTACCACATGTGACCACCTACAAAAAACAAAAGAAGGCATTTAAAATAAATTTAGTTAAGCAAACACAAGTTGTAACTTAAATTCAAAACATAACACATAATGAACATTTTCACCAATTAAAGTCCCTTGTACAGAACTATCTATCAGGAACTGTGCAATTAGAACTCCAACAACTAAAAGCGATTCTAATAACTGCTTGTGTTTCTTCCCTATTCCAGCTGGTTTATTTTAAGGAGAGAAATTCAGTTCCAAGATAAAACAACTTCCACATTTAATTTCTAATTAACTCTATTGTGCCTTCTTCGTTAATAGACTGCAGCATATTCAGAAGATAGAGGTAACGTTAGCACAAAAATTAAAATAATCAAGAAAAGAAAAATGCATTACCCCAGATATCTTCACAAATTGCCCATTTTTGGCATTTCGTAGCTCAGCATCAGGATAACGAGCAATAAAACCCATGATAGCCTTTCTCCCAAAGAACGTATTCCATATGAATAATCCAGCAACAGCACCAAAAAGAATCACAACAACGATGAGGAGAATGGCATTATGCACTGCTCCAAGGATAAAACCGCCAGCAATGAACCCCATGACGAAAAGTAGAATAAGTGACCACAATATTGGCTTTGGGAAGTTTTTTCTGAAAGAAAAGTCATCCTCTTGGGTGAGGATTGTCACAGCTTGATTGTGAACAACAGCAGAGCCTGGAAGTTTCATCGACCCCATAGATTCTAGAGGACCAGACACCTTCCGGGGAGCGCCAGATGAATTTAGTGGACCTGAAGAGATAGGTCCAGATGTAATGAGGCCAGTTGCAGGAAGAACAGGTGGAAGGGGACCAGAGTTCTGGCGGCCAGAGGGCGTTACGCCACCAGACTGAGGTCCAGATGACTTCTTTACAGGATCTCCATGTCTATTTAAGGGTCCAGAATTAGATTTTTTTAATGAAGCTGAACCAGAGACACCTCCAGAAGATGCAGCACCTGATGTGGTGTAGGCAGCCCGAGCAGCTGCATTAGGCATGATTGGTCCTGAATGTGAAGCGGCACCTCCAAATGATCCTGTCCTTGAAGGAGCACCAGTTATAGGCCCGGATTTCCTGGACTTTGAGCCATCCACAGGGATATCAAACATTTTACCCAGTTCTCCTGACTTCTTGATGTCACCACCAGTGTATGGCATGGCCACCGAGCTCATTGTTGGAGGTCTTTCCTTTGGCTGCTCAGGTCGGCCTGAGACATAAAGGCCATTGCTGAGCTGATGAGATGGGAACCGAGAACCCATCTAGCTATTTTTAGAGACTGCAGGAGGTAATATTCAAAAAAGCTACTATGTTGGGTGAAGCAGTGGTCAAAGCCCTCCTAACAACAGAAAAGAGCTCAGCATTTAGATAAATGGTCAACACGAAACAAAAACCAAAATGTGCAATTATATTATCTAAAATCAGTGTTGATATAAGATTAGACTGAGAAAGGAATCTGGCATTGCACACAAGCATGAGAAGCAAAGAACTTCCAGAACTTTAGTAGCTTGTGTCATCTTAAATTTTAGAATAAGCTATGATACCATGAGTTCAATAGTTGGTTATACTGAAATCTGAGAAATAGTCTTGCAAGCTGTGAACAAAAAAAAACAATACACACTTCTAGTGAAAGTGGGTGCATACAATTTTCAGTGACTTTCTTTGGTTCATCAATACTGTATTGTGAATTTCAGTGAAGTTGAGCTATAAAGAAGGAAGACTCTTGGATATTTTTCGCTCCAGGGAACTGTTGCAAAGAGGATTCAATCTGAAACCCATTTCAAAGATAGACTCCAAAAATAGTAGATCCAAAACACCCAAGACTGCTAAAAATCAATGAAAGAAAAATACTTAACCACGCACAACTTCAGATCACCAAATCAAATCAGCTAGAGCTTGAATGAAACATCAAAAGCACCAGTAACAAATGCCCAAATATCATATTTTCAGATTTGTTATATCTACCATTCCCCGGCCCAACGAGTCACCTATAGAATCTTCAGGCATCTAACATCAACAGAACCAGAACCCAAATCACCCAAACAAATGAACCAAGCAATCCATGATCACCATTTTAAGCAAGGTGAAGAACATAAATTAAGATCCAGGACTTTGACACAAGGTGACCCAAATGAAATAACAATCGCCATCCAGTGGCTTTTTTTTTTTTTTGTTGTCCTGCATTTCCGCGTCAAAACAGAGCAGATTATGGGATTCCAAATCCGGTCAAGTGTTTAAACTTCCATCTAGATTTCGGAGACCTAAGATGACGGCATAACTCTAGCCAAAATAAAAGAAAGAAATTATACAAAAAAAATTGGCAAGATCTAAAGGAACAAGTAGATTTGTCAATGACTGTGAGCTCGCCTGGGACTGAACTTTTACTATATATCCAAAAAGACTGGCAAATCTAGGATTCAATAAAAACCAGGAAAAAAGCAAAAGAAATAGAAAAAAAAAACAGCTGTTGCACGCAAATATACTTGTAAATAATAAATATATAAGGCATAAAAGTCTTAACGTTTATAGAAAGATTTGACCAAAAATATCGGAGGAATTGAGAGAGCTGTATCAAAAGGACCAGCTTTTTTCTAAAACTTGAATCGAGAAAAATAAAGCATACCCAGATCACATTTCAAGCAAAAACCAACAAAATGGGAGAGATCTAAGCAGAGAAGCGTGTTTAGGGAGCAAAATGTAGAAACTGAGTGAAGAACTGAAAGAGAGGGGCAAAATGGGAAGAGAAAAAGAAGGAATGCTAACCCATAACTCATACCTGAAGAAGAAGAAGGAGAAATGGTAAAGAAAGCAGTTGAAATCTGGAGATGGCAAGGAGACAATACTAACAGCAACCCCAACAACAGCATGGGCATGGGTACATCAGAATACAACAACAAAAATTGGTACTAGAAGTACTACTCCCTTTCTGCTACTATTACCAAAAATCTCTCTCTCTCTCTCTCTCTCTCTCTCTCGACTCTCTCTCTAAACCATGAATCAAATCAATCTCCTCACTAAGCTACCATTATGTCATGTGTATTATCTCTCTCTCACTAAAAAGAAAAAGAAAAAAAAAAAAAGAAAAGTAAAAGTCTTTCTCTTTCAATGTTTCTCACTCTGAAAATGTTTTCTTTTTTGTGAGTGTCACTTGAGAGAGCCGCAACAACTGGTGAGTTGTCTCGTCCCCCAAAAGCCTCCAAACTCAACCAATATATGATTATTAACCCTTTACCTTTTCTTAATTTTAATTATACAACTAATTAAGTGATTTAACTTTAATAATGATCCCAAACAGACAAACCCCTCTCTCTCTCCTTCTGTATTACTGTTGTTAAAATGACCAATAAGGTCTTCCCACCTTTGCTCTATTTCCCAAATTGTCCCTATTTAAACTCTTGTAGTCTGTAGGGACACCTCACTTCCTTATTTTCTGCTGCTGTTCTTTTCATATCCATTTTATAAATAATTATTGATTGAGAATATGAATTATACATCTCCTCATCAATTCCTATTTAATTCAAAAACCATTTAAATGATTAAATACTCTATAATATATAATCCAACCCTTTTAAAACCCAATTTGAGAGCAATGCTAATTAAGCTGTTTCAAAACTGCAATTTTGTCATCTTATAAACCCTTTACAGCTCCCAAAAAAAAAAAAAGAAAAAAAGAAAAAGAAAAAGCCATTATTATTTTCTTAAACTTGAGATTAATTGGCATCCTTGAGTTGAGTTTTGTCTTAATCCAGAAATCATTATTGTTTTTATATATTTAATGGCCCAATTTGGTAATTTACAAATTGCAGAAGAGAATCCTTGTTTTCTCCACTTCTTTTCTGGTTGGATATACTCAGTTACAGTAAAATCTAAAAAACTGGGAATAAATTATTAATTTTGTCTTTATTTTTAAGTTTCTATCACAGTCTATACATTAAGATAATATGATTTTAATCAAACCTAACTTGATAGAGAAATCTTCAAGGCATCACCTATTGCCAATTATTATTATTATTATTATTTTAAGAGTACCATTATTAAGTTCCTATACCCTAAAATCTGCATCACCTGATGCAATTCTAAAGCATGATATTACTTGAGATTAACATTTTCAATCAGAAATAACACCTATTATTTTGTTAAAATGTTTAATTGATATGGCACTCATCAAAAAACACTTATAAAATTGATATATTGTCATAATGCCACTGAATGAAAATTAAATGAATATAAATTTGCCTGATTTAGAAATAAATATTTGGAACCATTAAAACAGTCTCCAACCACAGATGCTTACAATTAACGAGTTACTGGGTCTGAGATGTGGCATTAGAAGGGGTTGTGGGTTGGGGTTTGGGAAAGGGTAGGGTGATAATCAACAAAGAGATAGTGATAGTAGGTGGTGTACTGATGGCAGCAACCATTTCTTTTTACTTGTAAAATGAGTGTGTCCTACAAATTACAATAGTGAAGTTGTGTCTCAGTCTCCCTAATCATCTTTACCCTTCCAACGTACTCAAAGCTCATCAGATAAGAAAAGAAAACTGATATCCACACACAAACCATCTTCAAGTTGTGAAAGAAAGCATTCTCATGATGTAAGATTTAACCATGTGAAAATGGTTCAGCAACATCAAAGGAATGAACAAAGATCATCAATGTCCTATTCAACATCCAATACGAACTCAAAGAGCAACATCCTCGATAACAACATTAACTTTGCCACCTGCTCTCATACATAAAATTCCCCACTTTAAGATGCCATTTTTGAAGCTGTCCCCATCTCAACAACACAGAAAAAGAAGGAAAGCTGCTTGTAAGAGGAAGAGGAAAAAATGTAAAATCCCAAATCATCATCTCATTTGAAAATCTGAAATCGCCCTCTCATTTGGACCTACAATAAATGATGAGATTAACATGTAACATGTATTTTGGCTCAAAATCCCACTTTAGCTTGGAGTTTAAAAGAAGTATTTTGAAATCTCTTGTTGAAGAAGCCCCAATACCTGTTGAAGATTCACCAAAACCAGATAGCAACAATGTTCAATCAAAGATCAGCATGTTGTGTGGATATAACCGTCGAAACTCTAGATCATCACAGGCCTATTAGGGAAAAGGAGCAACACCTTTCCAAAGGCATTTCAACCCTAGATGAGCTGGCAGGTGCACATACAGAGGAGGATTCATTGCATTCAAAACATGTATATAACTAGGATCCTCATGTCTCATGTAATCTTAGAATACACATTTTTGTAAATGTTCATCATGATCATGAAATAATAAACACAACATCATACAGAAATATCTCTAACGATCTACCCAACAATCTCTACAATGATATCAGCCTAAAAGGCAGGCTGTTGGTGGTCTAGTCTAGTCTATACAGGTCAATCAACATACATTCATTGCGCGAGGGTTAGTTCATCATGGGAACCAAAACAAACCAACACCCATCAATCCAGGCAACCAACCAAAGAAGAAACAGAGGAGATTGAGGAATGGCAGACAGCCGATCACATGGTTATGTCTCTCCTCACAAACACAATGGAACCACAGATCTCACGACTATGCATATTACTAGAATCCTCACAAGCAATTTGGGGAAAAATGAAAAGCCTATACGGCCACGAGCAGAATTATGCTCATATTTTCAATCTAAAGCAGGAGCTTTCACAGATTAAATAAGGAACAAAATCAAGCACAAGCTACGCTACAGAAGTTCTAACCAGGTGGGAGGAGTTGCAAAACTACCTCCCACTCACCACAGATCCCGAAGAAATCAGAAAGAGAGTCGAATAAGATTTGGTTTACACTTACCTGGGGGGCCTGGATTCCAGTTATGAAGCTCTGCGCTCGCAAATCCTGTTGTCCAACTCCCTCCCAAAGATTGATGTCGTCATAACCATCTTCCAGCAAGAAGAGACTCGACGCATCATGATGAACGCCTCCAGCCTCGACAACCCCGAAACCGCACATTTTTCTCATGCCACCCCCATTTTCTCTGCCCCCGTAGGGAGAGCGTATCGACAATGTCGACGACCGGCGCGCATGCCATACCTCGATCTCGATGACTGCCCTCATGCGCCATCGTCGTCGAGGTGTGAGAGAGGAGGAAGAGGCAACAGCGCAAGACTTGACAATAATGCCTAAGGGCGGCGGAAGCGAGAGGAGAAGGGGGGCGGATTTGAGGCGGTGCCTCGGAACTGAGAAGAAGAAAGAAACCCTAGAGGACACAAGTAAAGGAAATGGGCAAGTGGGCGACATATGCCCTATAACCGGGTCGGGTCCAACAAGAAGATTCGAGCCCGAGAACCTCTCCGGTCCGGCTCCCAAGCGAGCCCAGCCGAGCCCGGAACTCCTACCATCGGACTACCCGCCCACGGTAAGCCTCACTGAAGTAACCAAAGCGGACCGGCCGGTAAAGCAGTAGCCAGACCACGATCCCAACCCGTTTTCTTTGACAGATCAACCCACCCGATCATTGCTGAAAATGCACCTTTCCCCTCATTTCTCGTTCCAATCACATCACAATCTCATGGGTCGTGTTCGGTTTAACTCTCAAAATTATTCTAATTTATTTCACTCTAAAGATTGGATTATTGATTCAGGTGCTACCGACCACATGACATGGGATGCAACAAAACTACAAAATTTTGTTCCCATTGAATCTCAACATATGATCATCGCAAATGGTGACCAAGCCTAAATTTCTAGCTATGGCACCTCCACCATCTTCCGCAAAAATATTCATGACATATTATTGTTACCTGATTTTAATTCAAATTTATTATCTATTGGAAAAATTATCCGTCATTTAAATTGTAATGCTATTTTCTCACCAACTTCAGTAATGTTTCAGGATCGCATCACCGGGGAAGATGATTGGTGAGGGATACTTTAAAAATGGCATTTACAACCTTAGAGACTCCACTACCCATTGTCTTGCGTCAATAAGTTCGGTCAATCAAGGATGTTGATGCATCGGCGATTTGGGCACCCCTCCGATCACACCCTAAACAAACTTTTTTCTTACCACTTAAATTATGGTTGCTGCGATATTTGCAAATTTTCCAAACATACTAGATTACCATTTCCTGTGTCCTCCACTACTTCCACAAAGATGTTTGATTTAATTCATTCCGATGTTTGGGGACCTGCCCCCTGTACTTTCTACAATCGTTTTCGTTATCTTGTCACATTTATTGATGATTTCTCCCGTCTCACTTGGGTATACTTACTAAAAGACAAAAATGAAGTTTTTTCCTGTTTTCAGAATTTCTTCCATTTCATTCAAACTCAATACAATGCCAAAATTAAAATTTTTCGATCCGACAATGGCACTGAATACATTAATAAAAACTTCTCTGATTTCTTGTCCACACAAGGCATTTTACATCAAACCACCTATATTTATACTCCTGAACAGAATGGCGTTTCTGAACGAAAAAATCGTCATCTTCTTAAAGTTACAAGATCACTTCTTTTTCAAAACAATGTTCCTCATATTTTTTGGTCGGATGCCCTCCTCACAGCTACCTACCTTATTAACAGATTACCTACTCCCACTCTTAAAAACCTCATTTCTCTGGAAATCCTTAAGGGCTGCAAAATAGAATTGGGCCACATTCGAGTTTTTGGTTGCATTGCCTTTGTTCATATTAGACGATCTCATAAACTTGACAAAAGTTCCGTTAAAACCGTTTTCCTAGTATACTCCACTGACAAAAAGGGGTACAAGTGCTATGATCCCTCCACTCACAAGTCTTATATTTTCAGAGATATGTCTTTTGATGAAAGTGTCCCCTACTTCCACCTACTCCTACTTCTTTCCTTTTCCGATAACTTTTCCTTTTTGTCGATCGATCCCTCTCGGTCGCGGAAGGTCCCTTGTCAATTTCTTCTCTCGGAGGAGGAGGCCTGTGCAACGCCGTTCTGCGGGGAGAATGAACCACAAGTATGAAGAAGGTACGGAGATTGCTCGGACCTCAACCTCTCTCCTCTAAACAGACTATGGTCATCGGTATTGGTATATTTATCCATCGCTTTAATTATAATCTGCCTCGAACTCTTATAGGGCATATCTCAACTCGAGCCAAATTCTTTCTTCTTCCTGAGCATCGAGCTTTCAAATTTCTTTCTCACCCAATGTGGTGTAAAGCCATGAAAGAAGAACTCAAGCTACGGAAAATGAAACACAGGCTTGTCACCCTACCGCCCAAAACAAACCCATGGTTGTAAATGGAGTGTATAAAATCAAATACAAGCATGATGATTCAATTGAGAGGTATAAAGCTAAAGGCTATGGCTGGCATGAAACTTCACCTGACCTGCACTGATGTGGATTATTACTAGGAAACCTCTCCGGTCCTAGTAATAAAAATGAGCAGCAAACAGATATATGTCTTTACTAACAGCTGTGGGATTATTTCAGATGGATGGCGTTAAGCCATTTGGATCTGGAAGAAGAGGTGTACATGTCTCTCCCTCGTGGTCATAAATTTGCCTGCCTCGCTCCCACTCCTCCTGTATGTAAGTTACAAAAGGCAATCTCGGTTGGTCAAGAATCTACTTGTCACAGGCATGGTATGCCAAGCTAAGTCATTTTTTATTAAAAATTGATTTCAGCAAATGTACCTCAGATTCGTCCATGTTCATTAAACACACTCACACATACACGATCATTATCTTGATTTATGTGGATGACATTATTGTAACAGGGAACAATGAGGAAATTGAGAAAGTAAAGCAAAAATTATAAGAGAAATTTGACATTAAGGATCTTGGTCAATTAACTTATTTTCTCGGAATAGAAATGGCAAAATCTCATAAAGGTCTATTTCTGTCTTAAAGAAAGTATGTTCTGGATCTCTTAAAAGAAACAGGAAAAATAGGAGCTAAGCCTATAGATACCCCTATGGAGACCAAAACTAGACTTAACTTAGAGGATGGTGACCTCTAGGTGACATAGGTCATTACCAGCGCCTGGTGGAAAAAATAATTTACTTAAGCATTACCAGACCTGACATTAGTTATGTTGTGAATATGATTAGCCAATTTATGCATGCTCCACGTACTCCTCATTTAGATGCGGTTGATAGGATCTTAAGATACCTCAAAGGTACTCCAGGACAAGTTATCTGGATGAAAAATAACAATAATGCTATCACTATTACTGGTTTCTCTGATGCAGATTGGGCAGGAAATTGTGACAGAAAATCGACTTCAGGATTCCGCACATTTGTACGAGGGAACCTAGTGACATGGAAGAGCAAAACAATCGGTATCATGCCATGGCATCGACGGCTAGTGAACTCATTTGGATCAAGCAAGTATTGGTTGATATGGGGGTAAAACATAAAGGCCCGATGGAGATGTATCAGGATAACCATGACACATCGATCAAATCCAAATTTTCACGAAAGGACTAAACATATTGAAATTTGGCAAGAGAGAAAGTCCAATTAGGAGAAATCATAACTCCGTTCATCCTAAGCCACGAACAAGTGGCGGACATCTTTACCAAAGCCCTAGACAAAGCCGGGCCATCGAAGGCTCCTCAGCAAGATGGGTTCTATCAACTTATTCGAACCCACCTTGAGGGGGAGTGTTGAAGAAGAAGCCCCAATACTTGTTGAAGATACATCAAAATCGGATAGCAATAATGTTCACGAGATCGGCAGAACCAATGATCTTTCGTCGCCTGATATAACTAGAACTACTCATCATCACACAGCCCAGGAAAAAGGCAGCAACACCTCTCCCTAAGGGAAAAGGCTACTTCTACCTTCACCAGGCTAGATTTGAAGCGCTGAGTGCAACAGCAACAAATAGCAATAGGACCGTTGCATTCAAAACATGTATATAACTAGGATCCTCATGTCTCATGTAATCTTAGAATACACATTTTTTGTAAATGTTCATCATTGATCAAAGAAATATAAACACAACTTCTACATCTCTCAAGAAAAGAAGGAAAGAAAAGAGGGAGGAGGAGAACAGATCTTTCGGACATGTCATTAAAGCATGAAGAGCAACCTCGATCTCGACATCTCCGATCTCGGTTATGAGATGAAGTTGGTTGGTTTTGAACCCCATCCTCAGTACTCAAATAATCTGGGAACTCTTTGGAATGATGTCTCCAAGGGCATATTGTCACAGGTTACCTTCAGTAATCACAAAGATGGTGAGATAGTGAGCCTTGTCTTTATATATACAAAACAGTCCTCCTAGACACAACATCTTGTTTATAATAAACCTTGTCTTTCGTGTATGTTTCAGGAATCAGGATACTGTATACAGCATACGGTTTCACTTGTATAGTTATTTAGGATGCCAAGAGAATACTCCAAGCTAGTGCAATTGAAAGAAAAAATATTCAACAAAAGAAAAGGACACATGCCAACAAATATTTAGAGAGCATCCATCTACATACCGGAGACGAGAGATATGCCCATTCTTGCGGCCCATTCTCGGTGCATTAAGGATTGATTCGGTGATAACGAGAAATGAATTATGTGATAGCTCTTCTTTCCCGATACATATCCATAAGGAGTAGTGTGATAACTGATTCAAACAGAACCACAACAACAATGAAGCGTATATGATTGTGGAGTGCTCCTAGAATAAAACCTCCAGCAAGGGATCTCATTACAAATATCAGAATTACCAACCGTAATACTGTCTTTGGGAAGTTTCTTCCAGAAAGTATACTCATCATCTTGACCAAGAGTAGTCACAACTGGATTATGAGTGATAGAGAAGCTGTTAATTTTCCCAGATCCCATGGATTCCAAGGAACCTAATACTTTCCGAGTCTTAGAAGAACATAAGGACTGGGGGATGTTATAAGATCATCAGCAGCAGACTAGCTGAGGAATGCTCTGAATTTATCCTTATTGCTCCACCAGATTGAGGGCCGGGTGACTTTTTTTATTTGAAGGGGAGAAACAAAAGACAGAAAAATAGAAAGAAAGCTAGTATCAATGACAACAAACCTAATTGTAATGGGCAGTTTATTACACACACATAGATTCAGAAAAAATAGAAGCACTAATGCTGCAAGGGTCCATACTTTGCGGCCAACAAAATACGGAAGCAGGAGCTTCAAATTAAAGCATTTCCTTACTACACCTGAACTAAATTTATTCCACATTGATCAGTTGACATATAAAAATTTAAGGAATTGAATGTTTATAAAGTTGGAACCTTTTATTCTATTTCTATGAAAGGTACTGAAAGTTGGTTTATAAAACTAGCATCCAAAAATCATTTCTATAGAGCACAAAATCAAGAATTGACAATACAACTATCCAAAACTTTCTGCAAGAATTGACAAATTAAGAACTAATAGGATGTGTATCTGTAGAAGAAGCACTACCATGACTTGATGTTCATGAGCTACTATACAGAGGATATGGCGACACGATCTGCTTATTATCAAAGTCCCCAACAGCAGCGTTTATCTTCCTTGCAGGTGGCTGGACAAGAAGCCATGGTTAGCATCCCTTTCCAACTTGACCATGCTTGTAGAAGAGTTCCTCCATTACTCTTTTGAAAAGATTATTTCAAGGTACAACATACAATGTGCAAATATAAGCCAACTGAGTTACTGAGATTAGGAAGACCTTAGAAACAGTCTATGAAGGACAGAACGCCCTCCATTTTCTTGGAAATTCTTCCGCTTTTCTGTGAGTAAATAGGATAGTGTAAAATGCATACACATAACAAATACTACTTAGAACCAAATGCACACACATACAAAGAAATAAATCGACACACAAGTAGTATAATAACAGGCATGCTGCAAAAACAAGCAGAGATAAAGAAAGGAATGCAGTTAAAGTAAGAAAATGGAAAATAAAAGAAAATACTTGGAATGACAAAATATACCAGCGAGTGAGAAAGGAAAATAAATGTGGGTTTCAAAAAGTAAGATCCCATCCGCCTATAAGCGACCATCACTCTCTGTTGAAGCAGCTGCAACAACTGGTGGATTGTCTCTATCTGCAACAATTATATAATACCCATCAGAATTAATTAAAAGAACTAAGCTTTTAAAATAAATGATAAAAGAACTACGGACCTTCTGCTTCTGTCTCTCTCTCTCTCTTTCTCTCACTGTCTGTTTCTGCGCTGTTCCGCTCTGTGCTTATAATATATTCGAATGTCCCTTGAGATTTCCTTTTCTATTTTTCTTAAGCAGAATTTGGAGAAAAAACACATTATTAATTATCCAATAACATAAGAGAACTTGTCATGAAAGTGAAACATGAAGAAGCCAAGTGTTCACCAACTCTGTTTTGAATGTAAACGTGTCAAAGCACTAACTTTCCAATGCGTTTTCTGTATATATATATATATATGTGTGTGTGTGTGGGTGCGTGCGTGCGTGTAGTATATGTATCGTGTATAGTATAGAAATTAAAAGTTAAGCTATTTGAAAGGAATATGATGAATAAGCGTGCAATTGCTGTAATAGTAGTAATAATATGCGTCTTATTTGTTTGGGGTGCTGCGGGAGATGATGAAGCAGAAAATGGGGGTGAAGAGAGATCAGCTGTTTCACACAAGTTAACAGCAATGTTTTCTTTCCGTGCTGCAACTATAACTATAACACTTTGGGACAGAGCCAGAAGCATCGTCAATACAGTCCAAGCCTACTTATATCCTCCAAATCTCGAGTGAGTTTGATTTCTTGAAAATCACATTAAAAAAAAGAAGAAGAAAAGAATTGATGTTTGTTTTCGAACATCTTGTTTCAGTTTTAGAAGAAGTAATGAGGGGAGAGAGAAGGAGGAGGGAGAAGCTGGAGAGAAAGTGAAAGAGGCGGTGGGGGAGAGTTTGAGGAAGAGCAAAGCAACAGTGGAAGACAGTGCCAAAGGGGCTGCAAAAGTAGCAACTGAAAGGCTCCATAAAACAAAGGAGAAGGTATCGGGTGGACGAGATGGCAATGAACTATGATCAAAGTGGAAACAAAATGTAGATAAATTAATAATAAAATAGCTTCCTAATGAAAAACACAATACATTCTCATAAATATATGACACATATAATCACTATTCTTCATAATATTTGGTGTTTTAAGAAATCTTCTTTTTTCGAAATTATTACTAATGAAAATATTGATTGGTGTTTCAGAGGAATTTTCTCAAATATTTTAAATGATTAACAATCAGAAATAGTAATGATTAGGTGGCGTGATAAGAAAAAGAAGCGGCACATTCACTCTCAAATACTCTTTTTTTTTTTTTTTTTCTTTTTCTTTTCTTATCCAAATCCAAAATTCTACAAAACCCACTTTTCTTATTGACATTCTATCTATAAATACAGCAGACCAAACCGCCTTCCTCTCCCCTGTTATCCCTTTTTTTTGGTTTCTAAAGCACAAACAAAACCTACCCATTAGCAATCATGGCTCTTTCCCTCTCCTCCAAAACCTACCTTACCACAACTACTCCCTGGAGATCGCTGTCTCGACTCCTGGCTTTTCGCGCTCAATCTAATACCCCAAACCACCTCGCCGACATATCCGAGGAATCTTCCACCACCGACCCTTTGCTGCGCAAGCTGGAGGACGCCATCCATCGGATCATCGTCAGGCGGGCAGCACCCGATTGGCTTCCTTTTCTACCAGGATCTTCATACTGGGTCCCCCCACCTAGATCTACTGGCGGATCCCTTGGGATTGCTCAGTTGGTTGAGAAATTGGCTAATCCCTTGACCGATGAGCAATCTCTTTCTACCACCACCGTCAGAGGTTGGCCTTCCTCTGATTTCTTTTTTCAAGGTATCATTTCTTCATATTCTTTTTTTTTTTTCTGTTTTTGCTGCCAATTGCTGTAATGTTTCATTAGATTATACTTTTGTTGCTGTATGGTTAGGGTTTTCATTTTCCGTAATTCATTAAATTTTTTTTAAAATTTATCTTCTTTCTTTTTAAAAAAACTGGATGCTTCCTTTTATCCACGCTGTTAGTAAAATTGATGCTTTCTGCAAAGCTGCAGAGGAATCAATCAATTCAATAACTCTTCCCTCTTTTTTTTTTTTTTTTTTTCTTTAATTATATCATAGATGCATCTCCTCGTACGATTGAGGTGAAGATGACTTCCAATAAATTTGAAGACGCAAAGCCAACCTCGAATAAATCGGAGGTAGAGGCCATTTCAAACATAGAGAAGGTGGAGGCACCTTCGAATTATGTATCCCCATCTGAAGAAGAGGAAGGATGAATTTTACCCATAAATAAACTGGCATCTGGGTGAGTACTGTCATTACTTCACTTGGTGCTATCTCTGTGCTTCAACTTCATGTATCGCTAATGCTAATGTCATTTGCTGAAAGTTGTTACCCACAAGAAACATCTGCTAGTTTATTTAATTTCTGGTGAAGTCTGAGATTAAAGCAACGGATTACAAACCAAAGGAGGAATTAGATAAGCAAGGAAAAAAATAAAAATTTATGTTGCCGTGATTTGCTTATCTATTCTAGTTACAACTGAACAAAGTGACCTACTTAAATTGTGACAGTATTCCCATACGTTAGACTAGAGACAAGATATTGGGAGTTCGCCTGTGATACCAGGAGTCAAAAGTAAAATATGAGAAAAAGCTAAGTGACAGGTAAAGTCTTAAGCCTACTGCCTACATGGTGTAACCAACATTACAATTTGAGCTGAATTTTATGATGCTTTGTCACATATCATACAATATGCTTATTTGTGATAGACCTGCAGTTGAAACTTCTCTTTGACAAATTTGAATAACAGAGTTCAAGCCTTTACTAATGTGACTTTTTTATTGGATTCATAATGCTATGTTCCAGGCTCATCCAGTCTTTGTAAATTTTATGTAGAAGCAAGACTCAGAATGTAGTGGAAAAAAAGGTGTATGACAATGTGCAACAGATGCAATTTCATGAGGTAGCAATAGTTTAGCAAAAAGACGAACCTACCCTGGAAAATGTACTGGACACTGATTTGTGTTGAAGCTTTCAATCGCTTTGTACTTGTATTTATTTATATCCCCTGCAGCCCGCTGGATATTTCCCTTCTGATTTTAGTTCAGATGTCTAGCTTTTGTACCTGTACATATGCTTGTGGAATAATTGCACTAGTGATTCTCTGCTGATCTCTCTTCCTCTGCCACAACTTGTACTCATTCTCTCCTTTCTTCCAAAGCGGGCATCACTATTCAATGGCCCAAACGAGGGAAATAATATTCAATTGTTTAACAAAATGTCTACTGTTAAGATGTGGTTCAGTGTGCCCAGATATGAATCGCCCTTGGTTCTAATCAACTATATGATCGAACTACTGTTTACTAAATCTAAATCTAAATCTAAAACTACTGGGTTTATTGTTATAGTAACAAGAGAAGCGGTTCAAATTTTTGTGTGGAACCAATTCATCATATTTCATACCAATCGCAAAGGCCACAGGGTGCCATGAAGTCCTAAGATTTCTTTTATAATTACGACGTCGCGAGGAAAAAGGTATGGATATTTTCTCATAAGAATCAACAAATGTTAACAGCAAGTATTTCTCTATGGAGCTGGTTCTTTTTTTGTTAATGCACAACAACTGGAATACCGGTGTAGCAACTGTAAGATAAATCACACTTCTGGCTCTGCAGTTTGAAATAAGAAGATGCTGATAATGCATATACAGTGAGCGCAAGGACCGGGACCACCTTTCTAGCCATGATTTGCTCAATGCTGAAATTTCATGCCCAAAATGACTCCATCACACGAAAGCGGGAATTGAGAAAATTATTTAGAAGCATCCGGGTTTCTGGCTGCGGCGATGCATAATTCCATGTTCATGTGGAATTGATGACTATCCAGTACTGACCCCGTCCACCCGAAAGCAAGGCCTGGAGAAATTTGAGAAGGTCAAGAATTAGCTCTTATGTTGCATAATGCATGTTCAAAGCATCCAGGTCAAAATGATTCTCCACTCCCAGGAGAATGTAAGATACAGACAGAATACCAATGCCATTTTCTTGTGTATTTCCACTCTATGATAATGCATCAGTTGTTTTTTTGTTCATTTGGCGTTTTGGGCAATTTCTTGATCCCTGGTTGTACTGAAACATCTGGGATAGGTAGCAACTCTACCCCCTCCTATACGTAAATTCTGGTGACCTGACTCTTGAGGTAAGTGCTGGGCTGGTGGCAGGGTTCTTAAATAGAGACAAAAATAAAAACATGAAATGCACAGAGCCACAGACTATAGAAACAAGAAAGAGTTCAAAATCTACACTTGCTTTGTTTCTTCAAGAACATACTGAAGATTCTCTAACTTCCTTCTGGAAAGATGAGCAGTGCTGGAGAAGTTATAAAGAAATACAGAGGCTTACCCTCTAAATGCCATTACCTACTGAAGATTTCTGTTAGAAAGTTGGTGGGCTCGAGTAGCTTAAAAAATTGAAAATGAGATATATTATTACTTTCTAGGTCAGACATCATGAAAGCTAATGAATGGCGTTGCTAATGGTCATCAATAATTGGGAATTGGAGTGTGGTAGAGGTAGCTGTCAAGGGCTTACTGCAAGTTGTTCCGACTATATGTACATGGTGCCCATTGTTTGTAGATGTTATCTAAGCATGAACAACACAAACATTACAAGGTTAAAAGAAATCGTCGATCTAGGTTCTTTCCGGAAAGAAGAAAGAAATGACCAAAGAATGAGTGTGATATACATAAAATATGCACAAGTTGAAGTTACTCACTGAGAGCACAGTAATAAAGAGACTTCCAAACTAATAAAGGCCCAACATTCTTAGCTCTGTGACATGGGTAGCATCAAGTTCAGGGACATTTTTACTAGCTTCTCGGTCTTCTACCACATATTCCTGAAATTATGACAGTACCAAAATAACAATGCTTCAATCTCAAAGAATAGACCGTTAAAGGCAAAGATAAATAAATCAGAAACACAGAGGCAAAAAGACTGAACCCACCCTCTTATGGCATAATAGAAAGCAACCAGCATGTTTAAGGAAGGCCTTTCGTTAAGCTTGAAAATAGATATCACCCAATTTTACATAAATACAAGATAAAAGCCCAATTTTACATAAATACAAGATAAAAGCTCAAAGAGGGAGTTTGTTCTTCTAAAGAAACTACAATATGCTTTAAGAATATGATATCAGACCTTTGTTAGTTCTTGTTTGGCGAGAACATGGTAATGGCGTTCATTGATCCTCTGTCCGCATATTATGGCAATGAAGAAACCATAGAGCAAACCCACCAAAACAATAGCTAAAACTTCATGTATATAGAAAAAATAAGGGGCAGAATCAGCAATGATCATGGAGACACCATAAACTTGCATAAAACAAAAAGGTGGAGAATTTCAAATTTACAATATGCACTTGAGCCGATCATAACAAGAAAAAATGTCAATACTTAGGCTTTTAGAATCAAATCCAGGTCAACGTAAGTATTCCCACTATTTAAATGAATCATCTTTTTAAAATCTTGTACTCCATAGATAGAAGAAGGTAACTAAAAGTCCCCTATACTGTCTCTAACGGTCTAACCTGAGTTGGTAAGATTTGAAAGGAAGGCCTAAGCCAACTACCATCTCGTAGACCATTTCAGCTACTTTAAGTATATTACTCAAAGATTTCAATAAAAAGTGCAATGCACATCCAGTTAAAACTTAAGTATGCTAATGCCACGTCTTCTGAAGGATTTCTGGACGAACTTCTCTTCCATGTAGCTTCCAAAACAAATAACAAAATGTTTTATTCCATATTAATCAGACCCTTGACCCATATCACACCCAAGTGCTGCTCTTACATTGAAGTAAGGCATAGTGAACAGACTTCAATTAAGGTTACCAATAAACAAAACATTTAAATACATAATTACGAGAGAATAGCTGATCGCCTATAGGATTCTGCATACCAGCCACGGTGTAAAAGCCATAAGGATGTTCTTCATAGCCAAACATTTCTCTGAGCTCTTCTCCATAAAATTTGTAGACAAACATCCCCAAGAATGCAACAATCTGCAGAAGGATAGATTGAATTACTTACTAGGAAGGAAATATTTCCAGTCATGGACTCGAGGAATTAACAAAAGAAAATAGGGCCTAACAGATATAAGATTCCCCTATATCCATAGTTAAATGCGTGATACATTTTTCTGGAATCTGGATGTTTCAGTGTTATGGTTGAATCTGCCAAGAGAGTATGAAAATTCAATAAGAATTAAATACATGCATTATAATCTTTATTATGTGAATGGCTTCAAAAAGGAGGTTTCTAAGCATAGAAACCCAGAAAACCTATAAAATAATTTGTCCATGTTTTGATTTCCATTATGAGCAGTTTATCTAACATTGTAATCAAGGAAATATTCAGTTTCAAGAAATATTTTATGATGCATGGAAGCCTTAAAGTTTCAAATTTGTACCATGATCAATAATGCATGCTAGAACTGGAAAACCATTTTAATCATATGAAAAGATACTTCACATCAGTCAGGTTCATAACAAGGATAGTGAGCCCAAGCAAGGACGACGGAATCAATTAAGTTAATGTAATGGTTGCCGTACCAACTGAACAACTACAAAAATGAACACGTGGTCCCTGGCAACAAGAAACTGAAATTTCAATCTCAACCACCAGCGATCTGGTGGAACATTGGCTCGTAATATGAAGGAAGCCCTACACTCTGTGCAGTGAGCAAAAGCAAATCCTTCCTGGAAAGATGGTGGAAGTAAAATAAAGACAAAACTAACATAAGAAAATAGTTTTACAACCTCAAGTTGTCAAAAAAAAAAATCAACAGTTCTTAACAAGCATAATTATATGAAAGTCTCCACCAGCATGCAAAATTAAACAGCTTAGAAGGCTTTTTCTTTAATCTCAAAGTTCTCGAGAATAGTCTTCAGAAATAACAGTGATTAAGCTACTAGTCAGGCAAAACAGGTACTAGTAAAACTAAATAATCACCTTAGTTGACCTCCAGTTATCAAGACATGATCTATGAACATATTTCTGAGTGCCTTTGCAATGGCATGGTGCAATTAGGTCTTCTCCTGAAATAAATTAGCAGAGATGCAACCTAATTAGGTCCAGAAAGGCCCTAATTTATAGTTAAAATGACACTGACAAGTAAGTCAGAGACCAAAATATAACCTTAGTTTTTATCATGAAAATCTACCTTGCGAAAAGGCAACAAGAAAATATAAGATAGAAAAAGATACTAAGCAGAACAGGAAGTAAAAACCTCCGTTATCAAGGCAAATACGGCATTGTGGTTGGTCTGGATTCACTAGATGACAAGTTTCATCAACATGAACACTTTCCAAATCGTCACCATCACAATCCTGTCCAATTGATGTAATCTCACATGAAGATGATGATTCTTCAGATCGTTGCACAATGTTAGATTGGCGTAAAATGGGTTCACGTTCTGAAATATCTTCCTTTTGACTATCATTTGATACTAATTGCATTGCGAACAATATTGAATCAGCATTAAACTGTGAACGTCATTGTAAGGCCTATAGTTCCTACTGCACATTTCAACAGAAATTAGGCAACCTGCAAAATAGGCAAAAGAATAAAAGGTTACAAAGGTAAGTGAGAAGGAAATGCCACAAAATCCACTGATACTGTGTAGAAACTGTGGAATACGCAAACCTATATAAAACTATGTAATTATATCCCAATAACAAATATCAAGTGTAAGCAGTCGCCTTATACAGAATAAGTTTATCACTCAACTTAACACATAAGAATATAGTCAGGTAACTGCTGTAAGAACTCAAAGGAGCTACTAATATCACTATTATCACGACAGAGTCTCACTGCCACAAAAAAAAAAAAAAAATCAGCTATGAACACTGATCCCTCTTTCCTAAAACTTTAGGCCCCCTTAGCTCCTGGTAGGACAAAAAAAGAAGGATGGATGTGTTATGCTAATAGTGCAAGAAATACTTCATCACGTAGAGATTCATATGCGGTGGCCTCAATCTTCATCTAGATCCCTAATCTTCCAAGCTTCAGACGTATTAGGAAGTGGACCAGTGACTGAAAACGAATGTCAATACAGTGAACACAGAGGTAAGCAACACATTTCATAGAACAGGATCATGTGGCAAAGTTCATCATATTCACTTAAATTTGAGAACTTGAAGCTCAAATTGCTGACATCATGGTAGACCACTAGCATTATGTTCATAAGCAGGTGCAAGATCTCATTCTCGGTCTACTTAAACTGTGGCCCAGATATTGCTTTAGTCTTAGCCTGAAAAGAAGCCAAGAAACAATATCTTGCTTCCTGCATTCAACTGAACAGCTTCTTAATGGGCTTTCTCTGACTTGTACTCACTATTCAACTTCATGTTTACCGTCGTTGTTTACCATCAGCTGAAGGTGCTAGTTCATAAGGGAAAGGGAATATTTAAAATAGGAACTTTAAGAAAAAAAAGTAACATTATTTGTGGAGAATTGAGAAGCATCATTTGTTTCGTCTCATCTTCTCTTACAGTGAAAAGAGCTGATAGTAGGTGAGCTTTGGTGCCTAAATTCCAAATCTACCACTGCATCCTAATAATTATGGCTTATGCAGAGTAAACGTGTGCGTTCAATTGGATGTACTAATTCAAGGCTCAACGGATCATACATAGTTTTACATTACATGGTTGCAGGCGATATAAATGAACAACACATAGAGGGTTTAAAAGGAAAAGAAAAAGAAAGAAACAACTGATGACCTGGGCTTTAATTATTCATATCTCCTCTCAAAGACTACAATTCAGCGTTGAAGATCACAAAAGGTGAATACTTCTACAGGCAAAAACATTTAATTTCCTGAACATAGCAGGTCAACTGTTGGAAGATACATTTCCAGGACTAACCTGAAATCAAGAGCAGGTAACTCACTTTTGAAAATTTCTTTATAGATCATTAAGAAAGAAAAAAGGCCTAGCAACTCAAAAGAATGCGAGAAACTGTAATAAAATAATGAAAAAGGCTGACCTTAATTTACCAAATTTTGAGGATCTTCATCATGCTCTAGTAATGATAATAGTAATAATAATAATATTAATGTTCAGGTTCCTTTTAACGCAATTCTGAAATAAATCTGACAATTAGGGTTTAATCAGAAAGAAGGAAATTGATTGATTTATTGCAATGTCAATGCAAGAAAAGACAGAACTCAGCTTTGAATAGACCAAAATTAATTCATTTATAATATAAATAATTTAGCTGAGGCCTGAGGTCGATGCAGATCAGATTTAGTTAACATTTATGATAAGAGTGACAGTGCTTTTTCATATAACTTTAACAACAGACACAATATATTGGTCCACGTCAGCGAAGGAGAAGTTATTTGCTCGCCTGTTTTACTGTAGTTGGACTGTGTCGTGTAAAGTAAAACTGATATACTCTATATAATAGTAATTTTATATAATCATAAAAATAATTTTAATCATAATAATTTTATATATTATATTTTAATTTTAATAATTACATATATCTATATATTTAAAAATATATATTATATCGTATTACTATTAGTATTATATTTGTTTAGTATAATAAAATTATTTATTTATTAAATAAAAATCTAAATTCTTATTAAATTATAATTTCTTATAATAATAAATTTTATTTAATTTAAATATGTATATAATTATAAATATATTTTATCATAGTTGTGTATCAAAAGATTTTTTTTATTAAAAAGAGAAAGAGAGAAAATTAAAAATATATAAATAAAGAAAGAATATTTAATTTATAGTGAAGCGGTTAATATATATTTATCTGAATTAATATTGTATATGTGACGTCAGTTTATTTATAAATTTTTTTATTTAATTAATTATTTATTGTTCTATTTTTAAATATTTAAATTAAAAAATTAAAATCGATCAAATTAAATAAATGAAAATATCAGTAAAGATAAAAAAAAAAGAAAAGAAAAGAGTGATAGTTTTATTGGTAATATTATTAATATTACTAAATATCAATAAAAAATTATTTTATTAAAACACCAAGTTTTGTTATTCTGTATTGTGCGTAAATGTCAAGAGAGAAGAACAGTGTTTGTATGAGGAAAGAAAACATTTTTCATGTTTTACACTAATTAGTTTAGTTGAGTAGAGGTGAAATAGTTTTGTCTAAAGTTAGATAAAATAAATCAAGTTAAGTTTATTAATTACGGTAATTTATTCTTATTTGCAATTTATGTTGCTTTATTGAATTGAGTTCATCTCTGGTAAATAAAAGAAGGATGAAAAAGGAGGCGTTGGCGGTGGAGATGGCCGTCTAAGGCGCCAGATTAAGGTTCTGGTGGAGTCCAAGCACAGTCCTGGTCAAGGTTAGAAAAATGAGACGAGCAACTAACTAACATGTTGCGGCCTCCATGCAAGACCGTTAGGTTAATACCTGCAATTCAAAACATTACACTTCCCGGGAAAAAGTACATTTCACAAGAAAAAAGCAACTTTGTCCAAACCAACTAAATCCAAATCCATGGAGGAGGGAGGTCTTGTAGTTACATTTCATATGCTCAGGAATGGTTATGCTTCTCCATCTTCATCATCACCCCCAACACCACCTTCACCCCTTCCTATAAGTGTAGGACCCGGCAATCAAAAATACTACTTCACGCCGTCTCCGTCTCCGTCTCCATCCCCGCCCTTTTCACAGCCTCCTTCCAGCCACACATCGGCTGATCAAAATCTTCCCCTTTTATCTGAAGACTTGGTTCCCCAGGTGCCATCAGCATTTTCTTTGGACCGTCCGCACCACAATGAATTGGATTCTAAGAGTTCTTGCCTTCAAGACTTGTAAGCAATATTTCCTCTCTTTTACATTTTCCATGTCATCATATTTCATACTCATTTCCATGCATAATTGATACATATGGCTTTCATTTTTCTTGATTTGTTTGTTACTGTTAAATCTTGTATTATATTTTAGTACGTCGAGACATTTACTGCACTATCTCAAGAAAGAAAGAATTGGGTTCGAAGCAGCTCAGGGAACCCAATGAGCTTGTTTAAGACCCTTTTGACTGGTAGTTTTTCCTTCAAGGTTTCCCTTGAACGACGTATAACCCACCAGTCAAAGGAGTTTGCAAATCCAAAAATGATTTCTTCTATGTACTATTCAGGCACTGAAACATGGATCTGATTAATGTTTGTGAAGGAAAAAAGAAAAAAGCAAGCACATGATGGCTCTTTTCTTCTTCTTCTTCTTCTTCTTCTTCTTCTTTTCTGACAGTTTTACCCTTGGCAACTTACTCATTTTCTGTACTCGATACAGGCTTGAATGGTTTATACAGAAATGCTGCAATTGCTGTTCCAAGTCTCTCTGAATCCGTCGTCAAACACTGGAAATTCCCTAAGATTGTCAGGCACTCATTTCTACTAACAAATTTGCTGACTCCATTCAAGTCCTAAAATGTCATCCGAGAGGGAAATACAGGTGCAGAAACGAACCATTGTAACTAAAACTTTGCAACACAGCGTTGTTTTCGCAGCTTTCATCCCTTTGATCAAGCATATGTCCTCTTGTCCATCTCTGTAACTTTCTGATTCATAAGTTGGCTCTTTTATCTTTTATTTTTAATTTTAGAGTTACTCGCAGCTTTAGGTAATTGAGGTTAATAAATAATATTGGTTGTTAATGCGTTAAAGTACTGCTGAACATAATTATCCATTGTCACCAACTAATATACGTAAGATAACCACAAGTCCTAAAGAGATTATTAATCCAATGCGTCCTTCATTTCCCACAACGACTTATATGAACCCTGTTTATCGAAGCTAAATCTTAATTCCAATCGGATACAAGTAATAATTCATACTCACTAGCATCCTGTAACCATTTTATGGGGGAAACAAAAAAAAAAAAATGTAAAGAAAACAACAAACAGATATGCGGGAGTTCACTGCTGATTTTGCTGTCTCTGTTGTACGAAATTGGGGTGATTTTGTGATGCATTCTGAAGAGCTACCATACTAGATTGCAAATTCTGAGCATTCGGTGGCATATTGCCAAATGCACCTTGAGAACCAAGCTGTTGCTGCTGCTGCTGCTGCTGCGACTGCTGCGGCTGTATGGGCATCATACTACCAGGGTTGGACACTCCCATATTAAACACTGAAAGCAAAAAGTCCCAACCATATATCAGCATCACGTATCCTAACTCTAGAAACACCTGAAGTATTTGTTTGTGACAAATGCCTCGCGTTGAAGGCACTTGCCCAGTTACAGCCATACAGGCTAGTGGCTGGGAGGAGCCTAAAAAGTTGAAAGGCAAAAAAGATGGCTCCTTGTGCTTTCCCTCTATATAAGGGGAATTGGAGGAACAAAGAGCAAGAAAAAAACAGGGAAAAAAAATTAAATGCACCATCTTAAATTGATTAACATAGTTTAAGAAAAAAAAGGACGTGTTTCATACTCTGATCATTCAGAATTTGAGATGCATGACTCCTCTGGGCATTGCTACCAGTTAGTCCAAACTGCAAAGTTGATTGAACATGAGAATATGAGTTGTTAAATCATCAAGAACTCTCTAATGTATAGTATGCCAAAAATTAACATATTTGAAATCTATGGAATATTAACTTAAATACAGTAAATACAATTCGGACCACATGCATGCATCTGTAAATGCTAGAGACATCGCCAATGCAATATCTATCTGTGATGATTGATATTTCTGGTTTCTTTCCAATTAGGGACAATTAATAGTAGCATTTTATATACATGTGTCCCTGGGAGAGAGAGAGAGAGAGAGAGAGAGAGAGCACGCGCATGAGCATGTGTGGGTCTGCGAATGTGTTCGTGTGCGTCTGCATGTCAGATTGACATTTTATGAAATGGCATTCCTGCTCAAGCAAGGATGGCAACTATTCAATTGAACGAGCTTTTGCCTAGCCGAAAATGCTACACAAGTATTTGAAATAATTCAATTGGAATGTTGTCCACATGACTGGAATTATGCTACAACATACTCAGACCACAGTTTTCTTGAAACTGTCTATATAGCACTTAACCAAGACACCACTTTAGGACTGAGTTCAAGAATAATGTCACGTTAAAGTTAGTTGCTTTCCATTTAATACAGAATCTTGAGCGAAATTCTAGTGGACCAAGATCCAGCATACTTTACTGGTGAGTCCAAGATGGTAATATCTCAACAAGCAACATGTCCTTTCCTCCCACCACCATGCCAGTTTCTCTTTCGACAAGAAGAAAAAGGATGAAGACAAAACAGGCAAAGTTTGTTACCTGCATCCGTGGTACAAGTGGCTGAGACGACATTGTAGCAGACATGTTTGGAATCTATATAAGGCACGCAAATGATAGCAATAAGCCCAAGATACATAAGAAAGGAAAACAAAAATTGAAATAATAAGAATAGTGAAGGAAAAATAACTTTTGAAATAAAAATATTTGGCTGTAGACTTTAATCTATTGCACATGCATTCAAGATCGATATCCAATATGAACAATACAGAAAGATTTTCAGAAGTCCTAAAGTTGACTATGCTTATTTATGAGACAAAAGAAAGCTTACAATAACATCACTTGGACAGAAGTTCAGAAACCAAGAACGATGAAAATAGAGTCAGAGAAGTAGGATGAATTTATGGTTCACAAATACTGAAAATGCGGCAAACCAATCCGCAAAAAAGTAACTTTATGCTGACTATTATTAGAAGCTAATCAAGTGAACAGGTCATCCCATGGTTTGAACTCAGGATTTCCCATTTGGGACCTTTAGGTTAAGATTGAGTTGAGATTGGAAAGGGTAGCTTTATGATGTGGGGGAAGAATACCTCCTGTCTAATTAGTCTGACATACGCCTTCTCAGTTGCTAGCTGAACCGCAAAGTAGTAGGAAGAGGAAGCAGCCAATGGGCACAGAATAAATAAGTAGAAAGGTGTAAATAAAGAATATTATTTGAGTTTTCATGGATGTACCAAATGAAGCCAATAAAATTAATCAAATTACTCCAGGGAATGAAATTAAATGTTGATGTCTTATGCTAATAATTACTAAAAGAAGAGCCTGCATAAATGGAAGAAAAATGCAATTGATAGACTCAACCTAGTCATAATTTGACCATCACAATATGAATCAACATTCACAAACAAAGAAACAAAACAACCGTAGCTAATAAATGAAGTTAACAAATCTGACCATCTGGGTATTTGGTGACCCCTGCGCAGCATTAAACAGTGCACTATTTGCAGTCCCGGAAAACTGACTTAAATGGCGATTTAAAGGATTTCCTTGATTAAGTGGGCTTTGACCCATGCCATGCTGAACATGTCCAGAGGGCAGTTGCCTACCCTGAAATTGCTGGTGCCCTAGTGATTGAGAAAATTGCATCTGATGTTGTCCATGTAACTGATGAGAAAATTAATTTGCGCCAAACAGTTATTACAAAAGTTAATAAAGAAAAAAAAGGGACGTATAGAAAACATGTCATAGAAGGTTTTTGAAGAATGCCAAAATCAGTTCTATCACACTATGCATGCAAGAAGCATTGGTGTAACCTTTCATTGCAGCAGTATGAATATTAATAAAGAGCAAAGCAAATGGAGATATCAAATGATATCTTCCGAAAAGACATCGTAACTCAACTCTGAAAACATATTATTAATAATTTTGGTCCTCAAATGTCAAACAGGTTCTCTGGGTGATTGATGTTTTGGCTAAAATGAAATTCGATTTTCATTGACATTTCGAGTTATGTTTCTTTATTTAGAAATTAAATTCTTGAACTTTCCCACTACTTTCTTCTATTCTTTTGATTTAGAGGAGAATCCTTCTACTAGTTCAGGGATTTTGGAGTCAATTGGACAATTGGAAAGCAAGTGTTCTTGAACTGTTTCTTTGTAACTGATTTCCCCTCAAAAACAAACTAATCCTTGGTTCTTTATTTCAGGCCATGTTCTGATTTGAAGCCAATCTTTTCTAATTGAATCTTTTCCAACATGGAAGGAGAGAGATTTTAATTTCCTTTATTTGAAGTTGAATAAACATGCAGAAACAAAGGTGATATTTAGCCAACTGGATGGTTTTATCAATTTTAAGGAGGCCGTATTGGAATCTTCCAATACTGAGATAAGTTATCTGGTTAAGGTAGGTGTGGCAATGGGCACGAATAACCACAAACCCCAACTTCAGTCACTATCACCTATATTACCACCAAAATGCCAATAGCATAGCATGGTCAAGATTATTGTTGCATAAATGTGAGGATCCCAGATTTTAATGATGTATCTGATCCAGAATTTCTTATTGATCAGGTATATCACCAAGAGCAAGGACTTCTTCACAAGTTTATTTGCTGGTTTGGAGCAACAAAGATTATCTAGAGGGCATAATCCAATTGTCTAATTGTGAGATGTAAAAGATGCCTTGATTACCAAGTTCACAAACCATGTAAATGTAAATGAGTAGTAAGACTCAAAATTAGAAGATAAACCATGTAAATGAGTAGATCAAATATCAATAGAAAACATCTTTGCGCATTTCAATACAACTCAGACAAGCAAGACTTCAAAATTGGAGCAGATGCAATGTGCTCAGTACATGGAAATACTACTGTTTCTGTTCAACTATGTGCATCACTTGATTAAACAAAAAAAGGTACGGTATCATGAACTCTCTAATATTTTGACACATAAAAATGCTAACACCAGAAATACTCATAGAACTACAATGTGATTTTCTCCAATGAGGGAAGAATAAGTTTACATTAAAATATGAAAACAAAGTCAACCAAATTAAAGATGATTAGCAAACTACAAGTTTACCGGCTGAAACTTCTGCTGACCTTGTCCCTGCAAATCATGCAGCTGTGGCAGCTGGTTCTGCAAAAAAATTTAGCTTACTAGTTGAATATTGATCACAAAGAAAAATCTCACAGCAAATTTTCTTGTGTTCACTATCTGGAAATAAGTTGGGATGTGAAATCGATAATTGGAAGAACATTTGTTCAATGCACAACCCTAAGCATCCAAGTGTTTGGAAGATCTACCTTTAATATTTAATACTTGCTACTCCAAACTACTTCAAAGCCATGCGTTTAAGCATTTTGATAAAAACCTTGATACCATACCTACACAATCTTTTTAAAAAAGCAATTACGAAAATGCAAGGCTCTGATTTGATTACAGCTAAAACCAAATCCGAATAATGAGTAGAAGAATTAAATTATAGACAAAATGCTGGTGAGAGACAAAGATGGAGGCATAGAGAGAAGGCTCTGAGAAGTATTATCATATAAATTAAAATTTGATTTCTGATACAATGAGGAGAATTTTCCAATTTATTTAGAAATCAAGCCATTCATTATAGTTGACTGTCATACACTGACATGAAACTAGTTTTCCAGGAAGATTTCAAATGAACTTCTGAGAAAATTTGATATTCAAGAAACAAACATATTATTTTGTATATTTTGTTATGCAATAGCTTGAATGAGCCAAATGCCAACAACTTTTCCTGCTTGGAAAAAAGAAATACAAAAGGTACTAATACTTGAGTCAATTAAAAAGATTAAATCTCATGGCTTCTTTAGCAGTTCCAGTGTCAACTCAGCATTGGAACACAATCAGAAAACCATACCTGCCCCAATCCCTGCATTGAAGATTGTCTGAGCTGCTGAGCAAGGAGCTGCTGTTGATGCTGAGGTAATTGCATTATCTTTTGCCTTTGCTGCTGCTGCTGCTGCTGTTGGGTTTGTTGTTGAGGAGAAGGGGTGTTCATCATGTTTGTACCAGACCTTGGTGAATTGGCATATGGTAGCGGTGAAGTGGTAGTGTTGTCAAAGGAAGTAGTATTTGTACCAGCGGAAGGAGATGCAGCTGATCTTCCCATAAGGGCCGATCCTGAAGCCTGTTACAGAATATGTTAGTAAGAAGACAGAAAGATGGAAAATTTGAGCATAAGATGGGCTTCCCATCCAATGAATTTGAAAAAATCAGAAGGTCTTACCACATAAGTGTAGGAGGTCAAAGCTCTACCTGCTTCATCATATTTATAGTTGATGACTTGCCTTATAACTATTCATAATTTCAAAGACATATCTATTCCAGTTTTGATGTCTAGTTATATGCAAATATCCGTTACATGCAACAGGGAACTCATAAGTAACTGATGGTTTACACATCTTAAGCCTTACATACAGAAATGAGCAAACCAGATCTTGAGTTTGGAAAATATATGCAACAGATTAGAAAACTCATATTGCAATTAATAAGAAACAGATGGCCTTCAGCACAACTATATAAGAAGATACAAAAATAAATTCTACTATATATATATACACACAATCACCAGGTAGACTCTGCAACATAAATCCAAGTGAATCCTAACAAATGTAAACTGATATAGTGTAGGTAATTAGAATGAGACTCTTCAGCAAAAAGTCGATGATCTAACCTGTAGCAAAGGCCCCTGATTATTGATGCTATTTGATGACAAAGGCGGAGTACTTTTCATGTACATCCCTGTAAGAGAGAGTTTTAGAGAGATTACTCAACAGCATTGGGTTACTTTCAAGTATAAAATTACAAGGAATACCCGCAGTCATACAAAATTAATTGATTATTACCAGCAGAATCAGAAAAATTATGCACTCCATCACCCACAGTCAGCACATCTGCCAGATGCATTGGTAGTGCTGAAGTAATCTGCCTCTGGTCTGCAGCCATTCCAAGTCCTGAATTTATACAACATTGTGTAAATGACAAGATAAACGTATAATTATTGTCTTTCAATTCTACTACATCTTGAACTGCCTTGAATTTCTTATAATACTTCTACAGTGTCAATAATCTTCTACATTTTAGATAAAGCCTATAGAAAAAGTTCTAATGGCAAAAAGGTCAGTGCTTCTCAAGTAGGTGTTGAAAGGATCTGAAAATGAATCGAATAGATTATATGTTTATGAATATTAACACTAGAGAGCATTACCTTCACCAAAATTAACAGCAGCACGGAGTAAGTTCTCTTGTTCTTGAATTTTTGCAGCCTGAGTCTTGTCTAAAGTTGGAATAATTGTCGGTCCTTGTCGGGTACCAATTTGATAAGCTTTACGAGTATCAGCTAATACTTTTTCAGCACTTTCACAAGCTGCTGCAATCATATCAATTCTAGTCTGAAAACCCAGAAAGTCAGATCCCTGAATGCAAGTAATTTGTGGAGAATGTACTATAGACTCCAACTCACCTTTAACTTCTCAATTTGTGAGGATACAGGCAAATTTTGCAACCCCTGAAGCAATTGCTCTCTCTTAGAATTGTCATCTATTTCCATCTCCAGCAGTAGTTTTGAGGATAGCATAACTGGCAAAACTGCAGCCACAGAGTCCGAAGATTAAAATAGTGATTACTTTATAGCAGGAGAAGTAACGGGAAAGGTGTTAGGAGAGTATTAGCCAGTTGGAGAAGTCACACTCTTCCAAACCCACAAGCCGAGCATGCAGATGCATAACTTGATAGATGCATACAAACTTGAAAGGCATGAACAAATAATTGATGCTTCAGAACCTTAAAACCAGTCGGAAGTAGAGAAATACTAGAGTACGATTTTATAGGGAAAATTATCAACGGAATGTACACTACAGAATTCTAATTTCCCAATGATTGATAGTGATAAAGATGAGCATACTTGTAGCATTTTCGGCATTTACATTCTTGGGATGGACTACAAAAGCCTTGGAAACCTTCTTAATCTCATCCACGATGTTGAAAAGCTCCAGGTTCACCATAGAATATTGCCCGAGAATATCTTGCCTGTAACACAATAATCAAGTATGTTTAACGTAATGACTCTAATTAATAATCAACGAAACTCCAACAACATTCTCAAATAATTAAAAAATAAAAATCTCTTTTCTTCTTGATACGTAAGCAAAACATTAATACTTATAACATAAATAAGAACTGATAGAGAAGAAAAGATAGAAACCATTTAGGGTTAGCATTGGAGCGAGCATAGGCATCGAATTCTTCGAGGATGCGAGAGATGGCTTTGAAAAGGCTGATAGCTCTAGTTTTTACAGACTCCAAATTGAGCTGCTGTTGTACAGCGGGGTTCAGTCTCTCCGCCATCACCATCTGCGGGGCTGATGGTTGTTGGTCTTGCATCATCTCTGCGATTCTTCTCCTTCTTTCTCTTTCTCTTTGCTGACACTTAACAAGAAAGGATTGTCAAGTGAACCCCACTACTCTCCCGCTGGCACTGCCATATAAACGTTACTTCCCATATATGCCTAACTAACTAACCAATATATGACCCATCTGGCTTATAATAGCGGGCCTAACTCAGCCCGACCCGTAAGGAAGGGTAATTCTATTTTAAGGGATCGAATCAATGCGACTGGCAGTGTCAAAACCGAAGACTTTCTTTTTCTATTAGCCAAAGTCAAGCTAAAAAAAAAAAAAAGAAATCATCTTTGCTCAAAGTAGTCGAGTCTCACAGTGCGAGTGAGAGTGAGTGCAAGAGAGAGAAACATGGGAGAAGAGAAGACAGTGCATTCAGCATTGGTGACTTATGCTTCAATGCTTTCGCTTCTCACTTTCTGCCCTCCCTTTGTTATTTTGCTGTAAGATTTTCTCTTTATATTGTTAATCATGATTTACCAGCTTCTTATTCAACTTTTCATTTACTTTTGGGGTGTTCGGATCTTATTAATTCTTTGAGATTCTCAATGCATGTTACTGTGATTAATTGATAACTTATATTTGTTGTTGTTTATCTTTTTTAGATCTAATCAATTCTATGGATTTTTCTCCCCTTTTCTTTTTTTTTTGTTCAATCCGGATTTTAATTTGTTCATATGGATTGCTTGTGCAATAGAGGAGCATGTTATACTCTTTGAGCTTGGCGAATAAATTTGTATTCTTTTGACTACTGTTTATTGCAAGAATTTGAAATAAATATCAAAAACAGATTCCTTTTTCTTAGAAAAAAAATGTTTATTATGTTTTTCTTTCTAACTCAGATGGTACACAATGGTGCATGCTGATGGATCAGTTTCTCAAACTTGGGATTTCTTCAAGCAACAAGGGTTGCAGGGATTTATTAACATTTGGCCAAGACCCACTGCTACAGCTTGGAAAATAATTGCTTGTTATGCTGCATTTGAGGCTGCACTTCAGCTTCTTTTACCTGGCAAAAGGGTGGAGGGCCCTATTTCACCTCAAGGGAACCGACCGATATACAAGGTTACTTTTTGTTCTTTTTGTGGAGCTTACTGATTTTGTCTGTTGTTTGATTGTAACTGCCAATTTTGCAATGAAAATGGTGTGGAAATGCACACTTATTCATTCAACTTTGTTCATATTGTCTTAACTTTCAAATGGTTTAGGCCATAACCTTACATTTATGATTCTTGCAGGCAAATGGTGTGGCAGCATATATAGTAACGCTGGTTACCTATCTGGGCCTTTGGTGGTGAGAGCATTTTTTGCTACAGTCGTTGCATTTAAGCAATGTGATATGATTTAAAGCCTCCTTCTAAGAAGTTGAGATATGATGCTGCTAATTTTGGATATTGCATATCATTTGTGGACTTAGTTGCCCGGATCTTAATGAACAGAATTATCTTATATTGTGATTAAACTATATCTTCTTTGCTTATTTTGTCCTTGTCTGCATGGTTTTGCTTGACAGTACCACATGACATATACTGTAGTAGTACCAGAAAAGCCTTTCTGCCATGTTTACTATGCGACTTATAGAAACACATATTGCCACTATTTGACACAATTTTCAAGTGTAACTAACCCATTCTATGTTTATTCTGCAGGTTTGGGATATTCAACCCCACAATAGTTTATGATCATTTGGGAGAGATATTTTCAGCTCTCATCTTTGGAAGCTTCTTCTTCTGTGTTTATTTGTACATAAAAGTAGGAAGTTCTAAGCCAACAACTTATTCATATGTTAAGTAAACTCTCTTGAATCTCTTATGCAATTTTTTTTTTCTTTTTTTTTTTGTGTTTTAAGGGTCATTTGGCACCATCATCAACAGATTCTGGTTCATGTGGAAACATAATAATGGATTTCTATTGGGTGAGTTCAATCTCCTTGATATATTCACTACACTTGTGCTTATTATTACATGTACATAAGTCAATTCAAACCAATTGCTCTATCTGGGTTTTCTTTGTGTTAGATCTGATATATGGGTTTGCCAAAAGTTTTCTGCATACAAGAAAACATGAAAAGTCATTCATGCCAAACAGACCATTTTGTTAGTCAATGAAGTCATGCTCTTATGCAATTTCTGTTTATTTTGTTGTAGGGCATGGAGCTGTATCCTCGAATTGGAAAGAACTTTGACATCAAAGTTTTCACAAATTGCAGATTTGGGATGATGTCTTGGGCAGTTCTTGCATTGACCTACTGCATTAAGCAGGTAGATGCTTTAGGATATCTTTTCACGAAGTTTTCCCCTTTAACTTTAATCAAACAATTATGTTTGACATGTTCAATTCATGCTGAAAAAGTTTCCACGATAGGCATTACTTCTCTCTGTGTATCAGTGAATCTTAAATGTTCTCCTGTTGAAGTTCCTTTTAGACCTTCCACAATGGCAATTTCTGGTTGGTCTAGCAAATAAGAAGCTACAATCTCTTACCTGTTTATTTTTTGTTTACATATTGAAGCTTGCTACTGTATTTGCAGATATATTCTGAGTTTTCTAATCTAAGCTTTGGAGGTATAAAACATTAAGATATTCAGTTTTCTTTATATTGCAGTATGAGCAGAATGGAAAAGTGGCAGATTCCATGCTTGTAAATACAATATTGATGTTGGTGTATGTTACAAAGTTTTTTTGGTGGGAAGCTGGGTACTGGAATACAATGGATATCGCGCATGATCGAGGTTCATGATCTACTGTTATTTATTTACCCCATTCCTGTTATTAGCAAATGTTTTTTGTGTGCATTAGTACAACCTAGAATGAACTTGTTTGTATAGCTCATATACTTTCACTGTAAAGCAATGTCATGCAGCTTTAACAAATTTCAGAACTGCCTTAATGGTTCAGCATCTTGTAAATTTCTGATTTTCCTGTAAATGTGTAATTTAATTGCTGATATTGGCGTATTGCTGCGTGGAATATTTTGGTTCCAATCTTGGGTTGTCATGCACGTTATTTTTGCTTCATTTAATTTTTTATTTTTCCAATCACCATTTTAACTTCACTTTCTTTGTCCTTGCTGCGAATGATGGTCCCTGGAGCATGATCCTTGTAAAAAATTACATGGCTTAAGTATGTTGTTTATTGTTATCCATCTTGTGTATTTAAAGGACTATCAATTCTTGTTGTATGAGGATACAGCATTTTGTTATAGCATCTTTTCCCACTTTTATTCTCATTGATCCGTAATTTCCTTATTGTTCTTTTTCTTTTTTTCTATTTTGCTTTGGCAGCTGGGTTTTATATTTGCTGGGGATGCTTGGTATGGGTTCCATCCGTATATACTTCTCCTGGCATGTACCTAGTCAACCATCCTTTAAACCTTGGAACTCAGGTAAAGGTGTTCTAGTTTCGTTTAATTGGCTTCCAGCCATGCCTTGATGCTTTTATGATATTTCCCATTGATTGAATAAATTCAATTAGTAAGAGCTTGAGTGTGAAATTGATCATGAAAAGCTCGATATTTAATACATCCTCTTGTGTTGGGTGGACGAGGTTTTGGTTATGCATGAATTTGGTAGAATGGTTCAAATAACAATAATTTTGTATTGTCAAACTCAGGTGTAAGTTACTCGATTTCTAGGCAGAAAGATATTCTTTTAAATATTTTGGCTAGAGCATAAAAGAAGACCACCTATCAGGTCTAGGGCAAGAATAATACAAAAGTTGCATAATTCTGATCTTCCCATCCTATTTTTCCAGCTTGCAGTTTACATCTTGGTGGCAGGCATTCTCTGCATATTTGTCAACTATGATTGTGACAGGCAAAGGCAAGAATTTCGGAGAAAAAATGGCAAATGCTTGGTTTGGGGAAAGGCTCCATCAAAAGTGAGTGATTCCATGACCTTGCTTTGTAATGCTAGATCTATTTGAATTATCCATATATTTTAGCGGCAACAAACAGGCAATGCTCTGTGGTCTAATCTTATACTCGTTTGGCAGATTGTGGCTTCATACACTACAACATCTGGGGAAACAAAAACCAGCCTTCTTTTAACCTCTGGATGGTAAGTATTATAGCTTGTGGGCCATTTTATTTTTGTTTTTGCCAACGGAAGAAGGGGATGGTGAAGGGATGAATTGGCGGTGGTTGATGGAGATAGGAAGCTAATCAAGCTTTGACTTTCTTAATTCTGTGAACTGAACAAGGCACAAAATCTTGTGAAATTCAGCATTAAGTAATTGTGTTGTATCTATGAAGATGCATGAGCATCGTGGCTCACTTCTATGGAGATAGCATGTTCCTTTCCAATACTAGATTTATAGTTTGAGCTGGGTTTGTCACTCGGAAGTAATGATAACTATGGTATGGCCTTGCAGGTGGGGCTTATCTCGTCATTTCCATTATGTACCTGAAATATTAGCTGCTTTTTTCTGGACTGTCCCAGCTCTATTTAATCATGTAAGCATGGGATATTTAAGGATTAATATCACTGTTTCAACCTGGAATGAGCATGTTTTTCAAAATCACCTTCCCTTACGTTTTTTTTTGTTTGTTTTATGTTTTGCAGTTTCTACCCTACTTCTATGTGACATTTCTTACCATCCTTCTTTTTGATCGAGCTAAAAGGGATGATGATCGATGCAGATCCAAGTAAGTGCTGAGCTCATCAGTAATCAACTCTATTCTATCATTTTCGAGCACCTATATGAATTTTGATTATTCATCAAGTATCAGATATGAAAACTAAATAAAAGAGTGTAACTTGGCCCTGGAAACCTCTCAAACCCACCCGTGCTTGAAAGAGAAAATGTATTATGTCCACTAGAATGCCCTTTGCAATTTTCAAACAGTTGGAGCCAGGTTAATTAGTTGGTACTTAGTGAGAGACCATTTTACAAATGTTAGCGTAAGCGATTTATAAAAGTTACATAGAACTCATGAGACAGTTCTGCTTGCAGGTATGGAAAGTACTGGAAGTTGTACTGCGAGAAGGTTCGCTATCGAATCATTCCTGGAATCTACTGAGACATCTCTTGTAGACGTAGATGAGTGGCATATTGCAAGAATCAGGTTTCGCCAGTTTATATGTGAGGAGTGGCCAAGGATGCGGTGTAGTAACAATGTTCTTTTCTAATTGCCTTTAACAGGTTGTGAGACTGTACTGAAGGGTTGTGTTGAACGTTTTGGCTCAATAATTTCATAATGTATGTTTTGTTGTCAGGTTCCTTTTCTCCATTTTTTTTTCTTTGTGCTGGCGATGCATGTTTTATTTGGGAAGGGAGAAAATACAGAAGAGAAAAAAGAGTAATTGAAAGATACTATTTTAAGACTGATTTCTTTGTTTGGGGATTCTTATGTTTGTCAAGAAAGCGGCCAACAGATTCGATGTTCTCTTTTCTTCTTTTAAAAAATAAATATTTATTTTTAAATTTTCATATTCAAAATTGGAAATTAAATTTACTAATAATTTATTACATTAAAAGTTGGGAAATCGTAACATAATTTTAAGATTATATGTTCTGACATTTTAGAGTTAAGACTTTATATATTCTTAAGACTGCATCCATAATTTTTATTCTTTTTCTTTTCTCGATTAACTAAATTAAGATTTTATATTATTTTTTATTTTTTATACCACTTATAATAGTTGAATCAAAATATTCATGTCTATGACAATACCTTTATTATGCGGGTCGGATGCCTAGGATTAGGAAAACAATCGGGCCGCAGCCCGGGTACCTACAATAAAATTAGGTCACAGTCTGCTTTAGAAATATACGGAGAAGGGTAGACCGAATCCTGTTCAAAGATATCTTCTTTTGACTTTGATTGAGGGAGTAGAGAGTGGATTTGCAGTTTTTTGGTACGCTATTAGACTTTACCTGAATCTATTTTCTGTAATTCTTTTTGTTTTCGATTGATCGCTTTCTCTATATCCTCTTGTGTAGTTTCGATCAAAAGTTCTGAGTTTGTAATTTTTGTCTAAGGATCTATTATCATTCAGAATGTATTAGCTCTTCTGTGCATTTACAGGGATTACTAACAAACTATCTGATATAGATTTCACTAAGGTTTGGTGGTTTATTTCTCTTTGATTCATGAGTAACTCTTTTGTTATAGTTGTAGGTAGTTTGGGTGATTGGGGAAGATGTCAGCATATGAGAATGTCGTTGGTGGAAAGCTGAAGCTGAAGGGGAAAGCCTTGAATGTGAAGGCTGGTGGGATGAAGAAGAAAAAGAAACATAAGCAGCACCAAGATGAAGTTTCTCAAGTCGTCAACAAAGAGCTTTTAGAAGGTTTTCTTTACTTTCTTCTTTCTTTCGTTCGCTGATTCAAATTTGTTTCTTCAATGCATAATTATTATGTCAAACATGCTCAAAGATTGTGAATGTTATATTCTAAAGTCGCCTATATGTGTGTGTGTGTGAACCGGGCAAGCTTGTGTTATGGACATAATTTCTTGTATTAAGTTAGTCTATAATGTCTGAGGACCAAACCCACTACATGGAATTAGCTGATCTTAGTCTTAATCTGAGTATAATTATGAGGAGAAAGAATTACCAGTCCTCTACCTCTAATGTTTTGAGATAACTTCTGTATAAACTAGTATTGTAGGTTCTTGTTTTACTTTGTTTTGTTTTATTTTATTTTTTTTGGCGGGCAAAATATGATCTACCTCGTATGGAACTTCTGCAATTCTTTTGTCATCATGGAAGAAAGTAGCATGTTAACCTCTGGGTTTAGAGGCCTCTAGTCTGATTGCAATTTTAGCTAATGGGCTTCAACATTTTCATGGATCATTTTTCGGTTTAGAGCATTTTTCTGTGATATTTTAATCATCTATCTACTTTTGCTAAAAAGAAAGTCCTGAGTGAAGTGGGAATCTGATGATTCATTATTGTGGTTTTGTCTAACATTTTACTAGAAGAAGCCGATTTTTCTTGAAGTACTCTCTGTACCTTGTTATTCTGCTTGCATGGCGTCATCCTTGATTTGAATAAATTTCTGACAATTGCCAATACTTGAGCTGATGCTGCCGATCAGTTGATATTATACTATTTCCTGTGTTTGTTTGAGCATCTATTTTCTACCTGCAGTTTACAATCATGAATGATTTTCCGGTACATGGTGCAGGTCAAAACACAGAAGAATTAGCTGCACCTAGTGAGGATGGTGTAAATGAAAGTGACAAATTGGGTGAAGAAGGGAAGACTGCTTCTTATGATGATTATATGACACCTGCGGAGAGACGATACATGGAGCAAAGAGAGAAGATTGATATTCATAGGATGGCGAAGGAAGCTAATAAATCTCACCGTGACAGGATTCAAGATTTCAACCAGTACTTGGCCAATATGAGTGAGCATTATGACATTCCTAAAGTTGGTCCTGGCTGAAAGATCCTCTGCCTCTGCTCCATACAAGAAGGCTGCCCTTTCCTAAATAAGTTCCTGTAACAGCTTAGGGAGAACTTTTTCTAATTTCCTTTTTATTTGTAATTATAATTTCAATTTATGATGTGCGAAAATTTCTTGATGGGAGTTGAAATAACTTGAATTTCTAAACTGAGTCGCTGACAAAATAACTTGAATTTGTCCGCTATCAGAATTCTTCTTGATCGGAGTTGAAATTACTTGAATTTGTCCACACCCCAAGATCTTCCTGATCGGAGTAGAAATAACTTGAATTTGTACACTACCAAAATCCTTCATCATCGGAGTCTTGCCAGATTTCCTGCTGCTTGTAATTGAAACCTTTAACACGAACTGCGCCACTATCTTACTAAAAGATGCCGCCTAAACCTTGAACATCTTGTACAATATTATACAAAAAAAAAAAAAAAAAAAACACATTTTTGTATGCTTTTTGCAAAGCGTAACTGCCAGATGTTTCATGCCTTTTCCGGAGCTCCACCGCTATAGCAATTTTTCGACATTGACCAAGACCTCTAAACCCAACACGCATCATTCCCCTTCCTTTTTCTTCATTCTTCTCTTTGAACGCCAATTATAAGAACCCCAAACGACAAAGTGGACGAAATCGAACAGGAAGACATACGTGATTATTGAACTTTCTATCCACATACGTATTTTGTCAGATTTTATGAGTCATCCAAAACGAATGACAAGAGACGGGATTATTGCCCGATATGAGAAGGAAAGAGGAACATATGATTGATAATAAATTAAATCAATACAAATTGGCATCAATTGAATACATACCTTATTGCATAAATACATATTGAACAGTTTCTGGTCCTCTGCTGCCCAATACAACTTCATATTAAATAACAATACCATATAATAAACTACCATAACCCAACTAGAAACTATGCCCAAGCATAGCACCACAAACAGGGATCTACCAACACTGTCTTCACAGAATAAAACAGATAAGAGAAACCAAGTGCTGGTCCACACTTCTAGACTCCTGACAAATCAAAATTTCAAACTCCTTGATCATCGGGTCTCATCCTCCAGTGCACGGAAACCTGCAGTTAGATCATCATGCAACTTGTTGAATTTGGCCACAAGAGCTGCTTCTCCTTCTGCTGGATCCTCAAATTTCTGAGACCTGCAATATTGATAGATGGTCGGATCAGAACATGTATGTATTTCTCTGTATGTTCTTCCACTGTTGAACATATTTGTTATCTTTTTACAAGTATAACTTGAACTAGATTTCGCTAGCATCACTTACACTAATCGGTAGAACAGATCTCCCAACCGATGCTTGATGAGACTGTAAGTAATCTTTTGGCCATCCATACCAGCTGCTCTCTCCACAGCCTACAAGTTTCAAAAACCCAAAACATGCTTTATGAGTCATAAGCTTCAGACTTTAGAGCAGGTAAGTTGAAGCTTTACATTTCAAGCCTGCAAGGCTTTTCATTTTTCAATAGTAAGAAGGATTCACATTCTTCTTATAAAGAAATCTATCCTAACACCAGATCCTGCATACATCCACCAATTAACAAGCCTCCCTGCTCCCTATCTATAAAGGATACAACATATAGAGCAAAATAATGAGGATCACAATGACCAACCAATTAACAAAAGAACGCTCTCCACCATGACCAACAATATTTCCCAGCTCCTTTCTTATCCATATTCTCAGCAAAAATGAGGATCGCCATAAAAATTACACCATGGCTAACATCACACTATGGGTAAAATATCAAATTGAGGCAATGGAAGGGGATACAAAGAGTAATGCTTAAGAAACAAATCCAAAGCACTTCTCTATCCTTCATTCATTCATTTAATCTAGGAGGCTTAAAACTGAGAAGGAAAAAAGAAGAGAGAGAAAAGCAAGGGGCAAAAGACAATGGTTGAAATATCAGACTGGGACCATAAATTAATTTTATGGTGAGATGCATGGTGAGTAGATTTACCTGATTGGCCAAATTGTAAAAATGTATTATGTTGCGCATCATCCAAACAGACTTGTAGAAAGGACAAAACTTGTCATATCTGTCACAGCCATCCAAAAGACGCTATCAGAACTACAGCATTAATATATGAATAAGAAATCAACTGGAATCCTTCAGATATATTTAATAAAGACATCAGGAAAGCTGAAGCTTACGGAGTGAATGCATTCTGAGCAAGATAGTCTTCCCTCAAAAGCTTTGCAGTCTCCAGCGTAATCTTATCTGCTTCAGCTAAAGCATCCTTTCCCACAAGCTGCATTGCAGAAAAGCATTGATATTCAATAATGAGAAGAATCAAGTAACATTCTACATCATCTAATTTTTAAGGGTGCAGAAAGGGATAAGTAACAATCTGATACATTTACAGCTCTGAGTCAAAAGAAAAATGATTACTAAACAGTATGCCCATCAAATAAAGCTCATGATATTTCCATCTATATCATGTCTAAAAATTAAGGGAGATTATATTTTCTACTCATCTTGGCCATGGAGAATGTGGAATAAAAGAAATCTTGGAATCATAAACCTACTTGGACAATTTCGTTCAAGTCATCTTCTCTCTGAAGCACTTCTCGAGCCTTTGTCCTGATGTTGATAAAATCAGGATCAAATTGTTCGTAGAAAGACTCCAATGCCTGGAAAACAAAGAGAGACAATTGAACAAATAACAATGACATAAGCATGAAGTTTAGGGCTCATAATAATAGGTACTAAAATCATTAAAATAATAAGGAAAGATGTTGCTTCATGCTCAAGAATGGTGCGCAAATTGTATGCATACCGATGAATACTTCGAATAGGAAATGAGCCAGTTTACAGAAGGGAAATGCTTCCTCTGGGCAAGTTTCTTGTCCAAACCCCAGAAGACCTGCAAAATTATAAAAAAACAACTTCATAAAAGATAATGAGAAGCTGAGTTTGTTCTGAATATAAGAACATTGGTTCGGTTGCGTCCATGCCATACAAGAAGAGTTGCTGCCTAAATTGCAATTGTTCATCAGCGTTGCACCATTATTACAAAAGAAGAATCACTTCACAGATGAAGTTTAAATACCTGGACAATGCTGAGGGTAGCAGATGTAACAGGGTCTGAAAAATCTCCACCAGGTGGAGAAACAGCACCAACAATTGTGACACTACCGGAACGTTCTGGCGACCCCAAACATTTTACTTTACCAGCACGTTCATAAAATGAGGCCAGACGTGCTGCTAAGTAAGCAGGATATCCACTATCTGCCGGCATTTCTGCCTGCAAGAGAAATTAAGTACAAGGAATTAGAGATACCTAATGTATTTTTTGCAGCAAGCTTGAAATAGTTTACATAATAAATCGCAATCCCCAGCTATATTCATCCATCTAATAATAATCATCCAATATACAAATTTTAAACCTTGCATGCTCAAATCATATTATAGCTATCAAAGGTAAAAATATATTAACTGCGTACAACTGGAATACAACAGATTAATAATATGAAGGCATTGATACCTTGAAGATCAGACTTAATGATGCATTTCACATATGATTCTGTGACCAGTTCATCATTATTGTATTTATAGTTAGACAAATAGATGCTCAGACATCATCCAACCTCTGATAAATAATAGGTATAATATTCATTATTAATTAAACTCAGCAATTTCCATATCAGTCGTTCAACTAATAGGTACATCATGTTTTGAGACTCAAGGTTATGCTGGATGAAAATGCTAGACTTGGGTTTAATTCTATAGAACTTGAGGGTAGGTACTTGAGGGTCCATAAAAGACACCTACCAGGCCCAACAATTTGCAATCAAACCATGGCATTATTAACAAGAAAAATTCACAAGCATCAAGAGATATTTCAAAGTGTCTAGCAAATTATATCATTAACCAAACTAAAAATGAGAGGAGCTAACCAGCCGCCCAGAGATTTCACGCAATGCTTCTGCCCAACGAGATGTTGAATCTGCCATCATGCTGACATTGTAACCCATATCTCTGAAGTATTCAGCTATCGTGATTCCTGGAACAACATACAAACCCGTAAGTTGAAGAACAAAAAGAAAAGTAGACTGTAGGAAATCAAAGGGAAAAAAAAAACTAGAATCAAAGGGAAAAAGCTCTTAATAGATATATCAAACTAATATCCCTCAAGTTATAAAGATATGACACATGAAATCAAAAGGTTAGCATGAACAGATACATTATCTGGAGAACAAGAATGAGACATATATATATATGTTCTTTCTTGTAAATCCTTAATATAAGCATACGTTTATTTACTTTTCAACACTTCAAAATAATAAACTCTCATGCCCCCCAAAATACTATATGATCTCCATGCTTACTGAATTGAAATAATAAGCATAAGAAAAGAATCTGCTTCACAGATTAAATCATCAGACAATTATTAGCATGCCAAAATACTAAATGAAAAACTAGGGTTACCTGTGTAAATTGAAGCCTCACGAGCAGCCACAGGCATATTAGAAGTGTTGGCCACAAGTGTTGTGCGCTTCATAACAGATTCTTCACGACCATCAGGCAATGTCATTGTCAATTGTGGAAAATCCATAAGCACCTGAATGATTGATCACATTAAGAATCTCACTACCATTAAAGAGCTATTAAAAAACAGATTGAGATGGTTTGAGACCTCTGCCATTTCATTTCCTCTTTCTCCACACCCAACATAAACTACGGTATCTGAGTTAGAGTACTGCACAAACAATACTAATCAACCTAATTTGGTCAATTGATAAATGAAATAACAAATTCCACCTTGGAAAGAGCTTGACTAATGACAGTTTTCCCGCACCCAAATGCCCCAGGTATAGCGCAAGTTCCACCAAGAACTGAAGGGAAAAGGGCATCAAGAACACGCTGATTTGAAACAAAGTCATCAGTAAGTCATTTCTCAAAGAGAGACAGAAAATATAATAGATAAAAGACAAAACATAAAGCATGCACAGTGGTGCATTCACTACCTGGCCAGTAAGTAGAGGGGTATCAGCAGCAAGCTTTGATGCAACAGGTCTTGGTGTACGTACTGGCCAAGTCTGCAGACAAGCAAGCACATAGGGAACATAAACTTCATAATTTAATAAAAAAGCATATGATCAACTTTGCATTTCCACAAACACAGATCACAAACCTGAAGCATAGTAAACTGCTTCTTCACACCCTGAAACTCAAGCTCCAAAACAGTGTCCTGAAAAGGTAGAAGAAATCAGTACAATTTCCAATAAAAGATTTTTTTAAGAAAAACATCAATGCAAGTTTGCCAGATCCACACATCTCAGAGAAAACATGGTAGTTAAGTCTCTAAGACAATCTAAAAAAATTCAAGACAAATGTATAATGACAGATCACTTCCGGCAGCTTACCTAATTAAATGTCCCATACTCGACAAGCCCGTGTTTTAAATTATTTTATAAAGAAAATTTGTGGAAATTATATATAAAAATCATGGAAGATATCTGTACTTAATTTTATGACACCAAAGCATTTATTTCAGAATAATAGAATGTCATGCAAACACACATTACAATAATGACCCGAATAATGTGGAAAAATAGATAGAGGCAAACCTTCAATGAATATTGACCAGGCGGCGCAATGTAAGTGATTTTGCCCATAGCATCAGGTGGAAGTACAACATGATGTTGCATTAGACTGTTTTCAAAGACAGTCTGCAATGGTAAAATACACACACGAGATTTTAGATCAAAATCAATGCACGCATATGGCAACCATACTATTTAGAAGAAAGCATATAAACAGTTAACTTACTGCATATAAGTCTCCGCCAGTGACAAGATCTCCTTCACCTGTAGCCACATAAGATTTGGGGGAATCATGCACCAGAAATTTGAGGTACAACCATCATCAAAGCTAAATTTATTCATTTATTACCTATTTTTTTAGGCTGAAATTCCCAGAGTAAATCTTTGTCAAGAGCTGGAACAGAGACACCGCGAGGGATATAGACATCACCAGATCTTTTGGCAATGGTTTTCAAAGGCCTCTATTTTTATTTTTATTTTAAAAAAAAAAAAATAATAAAGTCAGATAATGACTAACCACTGCCATTGCAATTGATTAATGCATTGTTCAAACTCAAAAGACCAAGTACAAAATTCAACAATAAGAGGAACAAAGTGAGAATTCTAAACCAGATATGAAGAACAAAGACACATGCAGGTGCTAGCAAACCTGAATTCCATCAAATATGTTCCCTAGTATTCCTGGTCCCAACTCCACAGATAGAGGCTGTAAGATCAACATACAATTTATAAGCAAACATTGTCACTGTACCAACTAGAAAGCAGTAAAGGCGAGGTAATAAACTGACTTTGTGTGTCCGAAGGACAGGGTCATTCACTGTCAAACCAGCTGTTTCCTCATAAACTGACATCAAAAGGACAAAATTCTCTCTGTTAAATTTTTTTGACTTATGTCACATACACATACGCACAGAAACAGACTCAAGAACGGAAAAACATATATTTCTAATATCGAGAAACAAATTCGAGCAAAAATGTTGTTGAGATGGTAACTATTTATAAACAGAAAGCTAGAAATAGAAGAGAAGTGATAGTCAATCATAATAGAAGAGAACCTTGAATTGTAGCAGAATCTCCTTCCAGCCGAATGATTTCACCAATTAGTTTGTCATGGCCAACACGTACCAATTCATACATAGCAGCACCAGCCATGCCATCTGCGACCACGACTGGTCCTGATACCTACCAAACCATGTAGTGCAACAAGAAAAACGAAAATAAGTCAAGACGCATCTAACCTGGTAGTAATCTTGCCTGATAGACTATAAGAAATAAACTATAAGAGAAGATTTAGTTTAAAGTCGATACAGAGAAAAGTTTGAAAATCAAGTGAGCATTAAAATGGGTTTACACAATGAAAAATGACAGAAATGATCTAGTGATCAGCCGAAGCAGTGATTTAGCTTGAGGGAATTAGCTAACAGTAGCGCAATGATGCAACAGTTGGGATCTTCAGTTTTCTATTGTGTTTCTCTCATTGTAACAAAAAGATGTTATAGCGTGATAAAACACTAAAATTATCAGATCGAGTCTAAGCAGTAGACGATCGCAACTTAATTGCAATTGAATAGTTGTAAGCAGTTGAGAAGCCATTTCATCATTCGTGAAATGGATATCATTAATGTCAGAGAAATATCAAGAGAACAATAGCTGTGAGTGTAGTAATTTTTGTAGCAGATCCAATTTCTTGGCAGATCCATTTGCTCAAATTAAAGCATGAAAATAGCGATTAGAGAAAAAGGATGTCATTATCGTCAACGAAAGCGATCGAGTTAGAACAGGTTCAATTAAATAAGATCCAACTGGAGTTGAAAGAATAGCAAAAACGAAAGACATAAAAAATAGAATCGATCTGAGTAGTTGAAATTAAAGGAAAGGAAAGGAAAGAGGAGCACCTTACGAACGTAACCATACTCGCTCTCCTTCTCAGAATCTTCGAATGTTGTCAATCGAGCACCGTACACTGACGGCATTATGGCAGAGAAAGAAAATAGAAGATTGATTAAAAGCCCTTGCTAGGGTTTCAACTGGAAGACAGGGAATTCGAAGATGGTGATGATACAGAGATAAAGAAGAGAAGAGATTGTTGATTTAATCAAAGGAGAGAAAAGAGAAAACACAGAGTCGATTATGATTAAGGGAGCTTCTTGAGTTTCGTACTGGTCGATAGCGAGTGATAGGGTGCATGTGTGTTTAGTATCATCCTATGCGCTCACCCACTTATAGGTTGCCACCTACGGCCTTTTAGGAATTTTGGATAAGTGATGTATTATAAAGCTATTTTATGTTTGATTTTTAATATATGGTATGTATTGTGTACATATTGCGTGGAAAATTTGGGATCGTGCGAGAGTACATAAAACTGAAAGGGCAGTATCGTCTTTCCAAAAATTCTTCTTACTTTAGGGGAAGGGAAAAAAAAGGGACGTGTCTTTTTGGAGTATCCACATTATTATCACTGGAACTAATAAAATTTGTTGACGAGTAAGATAAGATGCCTTTTTGCAGTTTCACGACAACTGCCACAACAACTGAATTATAAATAACAACGATTAACCTACCCATGTATGTGTTCTTCTTCTGGGGACGAAAATGAAATTAAAATATTTATTAACAATTAAAATGAAACCGATGTTAAGAGGCATTGCTTCCACTTGAATGTCAGATAAAGTATATTACTGAGAGCAGAAGGTCAGGTGATTGAGCTGTGTATATATATTTATGCAAGTCGACATCCCATTAATTGTTGAGGAAATTCCACGGGCTGGACAACCAACCATTTTAGTCATAATAATGGAAATTATGCCAAAAAAACACACACAAAGTGATGTTCCCGGGGTCTGCAACTTCAGTTATATTAATTGTATTATAGATCAATCATCAATACATATTACATGATATGAAATTTCAAAAGCATCTGTTTCTCTCTTGCGCATGCTTTAGCTTGCAAGTGTCTTTATATAGAGCAGCAGGCCCTGGTTCGTTGATATCCTCTAAAAGAAATTAACAAACAAGCAAAAAACATTTTTAAGAAAAATAACTTCCCCTGCAATGGAAGCATCAATGAAATTTCCTCATAAAAATGACATTCCTCTCATCCGACCACACTCACAAAAGAACATTAACTACGATCGAACCAGGCGACTGATATCAACTGGGTAAGTATCAGAAGGAGACTGAGACTTGTATGCTCTTTCTGCAATTATCTTATAAGCAGCCTCCGTCTGATGAACTGCATCCCACCACATGTACTCATTCCTGTTGTCACAGCTTCTACCATGCGGAATACATGTTGTAATGCCAACTCGTTCCTCTACTTTACAGCATGCCGCATCTGTCACCTTGAAACCTGAAACCAATCACAGCCCCCAAATCAAACATATATAGTGTAGGCAACAGATCAAATAATTATAGTCACTGAGTTGGGTTTTCTTAAAAAGCTTACGAGATAATGAAGATCTAGATATCCCATAGGTGTTGACCGACATAAATTTGGAATTTGTTAGATTTTTATTGAGGCCATCAACAAGTTGTCTAAGCCTGCTGTTGAAAATGCTGATTGAATGTGTCCTTTCCTCTACACATTTGCCTGCGCTCCGAGAGGCTTTAGTAGCAGAAGGAGAGCAATCGAGTGGAGGTATTCCAAAGACTGCAATCTTCCTGGCTCCGAGGTTGTAAAGGGTCTAGGACCAACCAATTATAGCAATAGTGAGTTCGAGAAAGAAAAAGAGAACTTAAAATAAGGAGTATGGGGTATATGAACACGAACCGTCAACTGTAGAGTGAATTTTTGAATGAGTTTAGTGGCAAATTGCTCAGGAGAATAACGGGAGCTTGTATTGTAGAGTAATGGCAAAAAATAGTTGCCGATATAGTCGTTGTCGCCTATTGCAACAGTGTATAAGCACTTGTTAAGGTGGTTTTTAGCGGCGTCTTTGTTGCCTAATATGCTTGCAATGCGTGAGACTGCAGTTTGATGATTCTGTAGCTGCCCATCCATGCAGATTCGTGCGCCCTGGAGACATTCATTTTTTGTTGTTTTTCTTTTCAGAAAAAAAGCAGATGCAGACGTATAAATAATATGTGATTAATGTGTGTGTTAAAGTTATAGTTACCACATGCTTCGAGGTTTCTTTAAGAATCCCAGAAGAACCAGAGGCATAATTTACACCTTTGAGTATGTCATTATTAGGGGCACGTTGATGATAACTTGCATTTGCAAACGGCGGGATGAAATCCTTGAATCCAAGAAATTTAGCTGCAGCAAACAGACATTAATTGTTGTGTGTTCCCTCTCTGTATTTTCGGTCGGTGTTTAATTAATTAAAGAGAAGAGAAATGGAAAAGGAACTGACCTAAGAAGTCACCAGTGGTGCGACCATTTGTGAATCTTCCAGTAGGTCCTTGGGGAAAATCAATTCCATAAGGGCGATAGTTGGCTCTAGCCAGCGTTATAAGACGGTTATTATTGCCATTGTCGTAATAGGAAGCTCCAAAAATGAAGTAGCAAGGCACCTGTGGGTTTCCACTTGCCAAAGTTGACGACAACTTCAGTGTCACCGCCAGCACCAAAAACACTGCAGACCTCATGCTTTTTGAAATAAACATTTTGATGATTGAACCCTCAAAAAGAATAATAATTAAAAAATAGATTAGTAGTAAAATTGAGTGTAATAAATGAGTCGATGGGAAGGTGATATATATATATATATATATATAGAGAGAGAGAGAGAGAGAGAGATGATGAGGAATTTGACTATAAAATATTAAGAATAGGCAAAGCCGGGTGAGTTGGCGAAGGAATTGGATCGCCTTGCTTCTTCCCCTTTTTTATTAATCTCTCTATGGTCTTTTGAGCATCTTCAATCTATTTTGGATTTAGGTATATATATATATATATATATATTAGATTTTCTCATTTTAAAAAAATTATATAATATAAAATTAATAAATTATTTATTTTTTTAAATAGAGTTGGTAAATCTTACTTTCTATACAGTTTTGTTGTTCACAAATTAAAACTTTAACCTGTCATTATAGTTGAATTCACCTATAAATTAATGAATGGTGTGGGCTTCTCTAGTACACTAATACTGTGAATTTTGGTGCATAACTGAACTTATCTGATTTTGTTTACTTTCATTAATATCACACGAAAATATTATTCATCACATAGACACTTATTGTTTGAAAACGAACTATTTATATGCCAAGTGACTGGCTAAAACAACTAAAAAAGACTTGGCTATAATTTTTACAGTTTTATTTATGTTTGGTCGTAAAAATTGAGGCAACCATCTGCCAGAAGAAGAGCAAAAGCTTTAAAACTGCATCTTCATTTCATTTCATTTTGTGCCAGGAATTTTCACATAATAACATGACTTTCACTCACACCTCCAAATTTCCCAACTTAATACTATGCTCTTTCAAACCCAACAAACTAAATTTATCCTCCCCCAAACCCCGCATTATCCCGCCGACAGACAGACTTATTGACTTCGGCAAGTACAAGGGCAAAATGCTAGGCGCCCTCCCATCAACCTACCTGAAATGGGTTTCCAAGAACCTCCGCGCCGGCGACTTCGAGCACTGGGCAGAGTTAGCAGACCGAGTCCTCCAAGACAAGGTCTACCAGGACAGACTGGAGTGGGAATTTCTCGATAAAGTGTTGAACGGGAGCAATGGTGATGATGATGATGGTGCAGTTTCTCAACTATTGGAGATTAGTGAAAGATTTGGTTGGGATAATGAAGATAAAGTAGGGTGGAGTCGAGTGAACTTTGAGCTATTGGGTACTAGCAGAGGCGGCAGAATTCCAAGAAAGGTGTCGCCCAGTGGTTTTAAACAAGTAGAGGAGTTGGACTTGGATAACGAAGAGAAAGTTAGGGTTCTGTCACAGCCTGAAATGAGAAGGAAGGAGAGAAGAGAGCGAGCCAAATTGAAGAAAGAGGCGGATAGGAAGAGGGAGAAGTTGGGGATTGTATTGAAGACTAAGGATAAAATTGTAAACGGGATGGAGAATTTGAGTGAAATAATAGATGAAGAAGAAGATGCGGTGGAGATCATCAACAATCCATTCCCTGGACGCCAAGCTCTCTTCAAAAAAGTGCTCAATTACTAACATTAATAGTCCAGTTTTGCCTGGGGACTAAACAATGACAAGAAGAGAATTTGTGTTTCTGTTATTATGGTTTGAGATGTTGTTTTCTGGAAAAACAAGAAATAAATATAATTTGCTCTTTACTTCGGAAAAGCTCTCTAATCCTTTTTCTCATTTAATTCTGTTCCTAAGTTAATACTTTTTATCAACTCCTCCTCCAAATTGCTTTATCATCTGTTATTCAAAGCTTGCGAGAGTATATAATAATTTAATTCCCAAAAAGAAATATTGTATTTCTTTTTACGAATCATTAATATTAATAAGCGAAAAATACAGAAATACCCATCAAACCCAAATCCTTGTATTATTATGAAAGGAACGAAGGCCTCACACGATCACATCAACCTCGTTTCTTGCTTTTTTACTTTTCTTTTCTCAAACCACAGAGAGCCCCTCTCTCCTCTTCCCCTTCTGTAAGGTAACTTTATTTTCTCTTTCGATCTTAGACTTCAACTTCATTTCTTTTTATTTTCTGTTTAGAATTTATCATCTTTCTTCTCCTTTAGTTTACAGTTGAATACTTCAGCTCAAAATAAACAAAAAAAGAAAAAATATTCTGCTTTCATTGGATTTTTTTTTTTGTTTTAATTTCTTTTGAATTCTGTCAAGTGCCAATTTACCAGTTTTGAAATCATTTGATAAAAAGATGGCATGGGTTTTACTGTTGATTCATTTACCAAGTTTATTTTTCATCTTAATCAAATTGAGACTGTGTAATTAGTACACTGACTGTTCCCCGCGCATCCCAGCTAGTCATGTTACTGATAACACCACAAAATCTTTTATTTTTGCCTTTTCTTCGCCTGTCAATTACTATATGCTGTATCCTGTGAAAAACACTCAGCTTCAGTTACACTAGTTTGAAATAGTGCTCTTATTTTCATCTACTCCAAAATTCGCCACATGTTTATCTTCTCCCATGTGGCTCCCCAATATAATTTCCAGTTTGGCTAGGTTTTATTTGTAAGGTCCTAGAAACAAATTGCAATTTTTCCTTTTAAAAAAATAAAAAAAATGCAAGAGGTTCGTTGCTTTTGTGAAGTTGAATTTGCTTAATCATATAGTATTGGTGAAATGTAGAAAATGCATTCATCTTTTTTTCTTTTTCCGTTGCGCTGCTTTTGACAAGGGAATCGATATTTTGAATTTCAACTCTATCTATATTTTTGTTGTGAGCTATGCAGAAAAATGCAATCATAACTTATGTTCAGTGGTCTAGTTGTTCATACTAGTGATGTTTCTATCCTGAAAGAAATGCAATATCAGATACTAGGGAAGAATGTGCCTCGGATTGAATAACTGAGTGCAACATTCTTGTAGCAATTATGATCTTCCTACCCTGTTCCCTCAGATCCCACTTCTTGTCAGCAAACTGTAGGATGCACATAGTTGTTGTCTGTTAAACAGTAGGTTGGTTATGAAACTAATTGGAGGTGCTGGTGGTGTGCTTGTCACTAAAAGAACATACTTGTTGTCTGTTATTACTTATATCCTGTATATGTTCTCTGTTCTTAAACTTGTGGTTTGTGGAAATGCCCCTTTCCTTATTTGTTCAAAGAATTTCCTGCTGCATTTTTTCATTTCATTCCATTCTTCTATTGGTCGGTTTTGCTTCTTATTCCAATATTTTGGCTCTCAGTCATTCTTTGTAGCTTCTAATGACAAATGACTCGGAACATGGTACTCTAGTATCAGTTGATAATACATTTGGGAAGCTTCCAGATCATCTTCTGATAGAAATTTTCATCAGAGTTCCCGTATCAGAGTGGGCCTGTATATCTTCTGTTAAAAAGCAGTGGGCAAATATATTTCGTGGAGAATGCCTGTGGCAGGCTGCTCTTAACAGAACTTATCCTTGTGCAGGCCAAACTAAAAGATGGCCTGGACCTATACCTCGAGGGTTGAGCAGAAGGTGAGTTTAATGATCTCTTTTCTGTTGTTCTATTCCGTTTTCCCACTCTTTCATAATTATTTTGTTTGATTTTTTCTTTCTTAGTAGAAACCCTGTTCAAGCCTTTGTTTTTCAGGCAGCACATACAGTAGTATGTCACGCCTATAATTTGGGCTCGACTCATGTTTAACCTTAATTTGTTTTCAACGTTGACACTCAGTTTCGACTCACTAAATGATCACATGTTAAAACTTGAAATAAACTCCAAATCCAATATCAATTTGGTGCAATATCAGCACGTCCTCAGGAGGACTTGTTCAATCTTATTGAAAAATTGAGAAGGCTGGAAATTGTTCTGATATCCTGCTTGTTGGGACAACCCCCAGAGAGTAAATGAATTTTCTCTGTGGTCGTTCTGTTGTTCTGATTCTGATTTAATATTTTCAGGAGATATACAACTTTATATGTTAGCAAACACATCTTTGCTCTAGATGGTGAGATAGATGAGATTGTGGGCCATGCTTATCTGTTTCTCAAAGAACAGCTTGAACTTTCTACCATGCCAATTCCTTCTGGCATTCTTCACGGAACAATAATAGGTGCGCCCTGGGCTTTCACTTTCAATTTCTTTTAATGCTTGTAAACCTCTCGTATTTTTCAAGTTGAGATGAACACCAAATGGATCCCCCCCAAAACTATGCTTGTTGAAGTTGGAAGGTGAAGTCAATTTCCTTAAGGCAACCCATGCTACTAGCTGGACATGTGTCATTGAATTGGAAACTACTTGCTCTTCTTATTATATTGCCTCAGTAAATTTTTACTTTTTTCTCGCTATCTAGAGGTGATCAATACATGCAATTACACCTGTATGATCCAGACCAGTTTTCTTGAAACGCGATATCATATCATTGGTGAAATCCTAAATTGGTAAATAATTTGACTATTGAAACCGAATTAGATGCCAAGGAGTGACTGGGCTGTCTGAAATCATTTAAACCCGTGTCCTGTACAACTATAGTTAGTATGCATTTTCCAGAAGTCCATGTGATGTGTGCATTTCTGACTGTGGACACCTTGTGCTTTAGCAGATCAGTTTATTGCTTGTGGGAAACCAAGAGATACAGCCCATGAGCTTGCTTCCCAAATCTGGCTTGCTGTTCTTGACCATTTGGAGGAAAATGAGCACACATTTCTATTACTTAAACGCCTTGCACAAGAGGGGGATGTAAGTTGTTCAGAAATTTCTTTTGTCATTCTCTTACCTCTATGCAGTACGAAAACAGAATCGCGGAAATGGATACAGAGGAAATGGAAACGTGGGAAAACATGTAATTTTCGAAAATTTAGGGGTATTGTTATAAATATTAAAATTTAGAAACAACATTTACTTAAGTAAATATCATCATGAGGATAATAAATAATATATTAAGTGTGCAAATTAATATTCAACCATCAAAGTATACAAAAGTAATAGTATTTCAGTTCTTTTTGATGAAAAAAATGGTTTTCAAACTGAAAATATGTTTTCAGTTCTGGAGAAATTACAGAAATGACCCAAAGAGTTTGGGAAATGCAAAAATGGTTTGCAAACGTGGGAGTTCCCCTGCTTCATAGTCTTACCTTAAGGCCCACTAGAAAAACCGTTTGAGATCAAATGGGAAAAATGAATAGCAAATACGATATATTGATATCACTTGCTTTGGGTGTCGTTTTGGAATGCGGTCTGTAGTCTGTAGGTATTATATCATAATAATAACTGTTCTCTGGTTAACCTTGGTTGCTGCAGGTTTTTCTTCCATATCCATATACAAAATCCATTAAGGTACAGTGGAGGGTTTACGAAAAGCTATTCACTGATTTCCGGGACTGTTTCAATCACGTAGATTATTATGATGTATTGTCTTGTGCAAAGAACAAGTTCCAGCCGATACCCTCAGCTTGGCTGGGTTACTAGATCACTTCTGAAGTTTATTTCTCAGGACCACACTGTATGTGCATATTAATGTAACTTGCCACAAGTTCTATCATTTGCTATTTTGCAACATAAAAGGAACTGTATATTTTTGCTTGCCGGTTCTTTCTTTCTCATTTCTGAAAATGCAATAGTCCTATTAGAACACAGTATCTTTTTTTTCCTTGCTGGCGCCATTATTGTAGTGATGTAACATTTTTTTTTTCTTTTGTCACTGTTGAATGAAATCCTTGCCAACGTATGTAACCCCTGTTCATGTCACTCGGTGGGTTAGTTATTAGTTCATGGCTCATATCCACCCATGGTTTGAAGTGTTGAAACATAGTAATACAGGCTAGCAAATTGCAGTCTTGGTGAGGGTAAATTTTCTTTTTTTTTTTTGGGTGAATGAGAGTAGATGCTTTTTACCAACTCAAATTCAGGGCATAAAATTTGTCAGGTACTTCCTTCTCAAAAGCAGAGGTTACGGTTATAAGCTGTGCTATAACAGGAAACTATTGGAAAGGAGTTACGTTTGGAGAGGTCATGAAATTGAAAGACAAATGAAACTTATTATGCGCATTGATTTAAAAAGTTAAGATGGTGATAGTTATGGGAAGAATAATGCATAAGCAAGCAGTAGTGTCTGTTTCTGACTGTCGTAAATCTGAATAATAATAATAATAATAGCATTTTCCATAAAGAAAACATTTCAGAAAAGTAGTATTCATTAAGGAAAAGGAAAAAGACACTTTAGAAAGAAGTTGAAGAAGAAAAAGGCAAAGCTACAACAAAAAGAGGACCCAAAAAGAAAAAGGATTCATTTGGTTGGGAAGACTAGAGACTAGAGACTAGAGTATTGCAACAAAAGTTGAAGACGAGAAGAAGAGTATGCATTATTATTAAGCAATTTTGTCTATTGTAATCATACGACAGTTGTTCTAACTCTAACCCAGAAAGAAAACAAAGACGCCCAGAAAAGAGACCATGTCTGGCTTGGGCAAGGAAAATGCAAGACGACGAAGAGGGAGGGATATGTCGGTGAATATAAAATATGAGCAGGACAAAACAGGGCATGTCAAATGGACTTGAGCGCGGCTTTTGTGAGATGGTTTGGTTGGGTTGGGATGTGTAGTAGAGTTTTTGAGTGCTTTCTTCTGACAATATTCTCTTTTCTCTGTCTTCTTCACTGTTTCCATTGGGTCCCGTGCACTCTTCTCTCCTTTTCTATCTTCAATAACTTAGACATTTAATTGCTTTTTATTTCTTAATACTTGAAATCTAATTCCATTAGCGCCTGCATTAGTGAATTTTACGACCAACTCGACCTCCCCTTCATTTTTAAAATGGTACCCTAATTAAAACATGCCTCTTCATTGCCTATTGTTAACCACAGGCACTCTTCTAACATAACCTATGAATAACAATTACGGCTTCGAAATAAGTTAATGCAAGTGCTCACATTTATATGGTTTTCCTGTTCCCAATATATCACCTGTCTCTCTTTTGGTCTTTTTTTACTACTCACTCAATGCCACTGCCCTTTCCTTTTCCTCTTCCTATCCCTCTCCCTCCCCCTCCCTGTTTTTAATCATAAACGTTTCTGCTTTCTCTTTCTAGGGTTTCATTGCTCACAGTAATAGTATGCCTTCTTTTTCTTCATATTTGCTCCCGCTTCTTGCTCTGATTTCCTTCGTTTTCAGGTTTCTGTTTTGGAGCTCTGCTTTACATGGGTTTTTGTTTTCTTATTTTTTTTTGAGCTTTTTGCCTCATTGGCGTAATGCTGCTTAAATATGCTGTTTCAAGCTTTCAAATGGTGAGCCATAAGTACATTTGTAGTAAAGCTGGTCTTTTTATTTAATTTCACGCGTTGATTCTGATTTGCAGTGTGATGCTGATTACTTGTATGCTTTTCAGCACTCATTTCCTTACAAGCACCTTATGATAACTGCTTTTATGGTGTGAAGCATTTACATCTGAGATCTTCTAGGATTCTTACATATCTGTCTATCTGATTCTGTTTTGACCATTCTTTTACTTAGGATTTAAGATTGGTCCCCTTTTATGATTTTGGGGGAAAAATAAGAAAGAGACTCTTCCTGAATCTGGACCATCGTATTATTTCTACAAAGTCTTCTCTGTGTTCTGTGATTTTTGATCCTGAAGTGTGATTTTAGAAGAAAGACTATCTTTTGAGGTTTGAAGATGGATTTCTTTAAAGCGAAGAAGTTCAGAAAAGCCCAAAAACCAGAACCAGAGAAGAATTTAGAGGACAAGCCCGGGCCACAGCCAGAGGAACCAAAGTATGAGAATGTAGGCAGTGTTGGTGATAATGTTGGTAACAAATCCGCTAATGCTGATCCTGGATCTGAAACTGAGGACGATGATGATGATTTTATAACAAATGAGGTAAAAAGGAGGTTGAAAGAGCTAAGAAGGAACAGTTTTATGGTACTAATACCTGAAGAAGAGTCATGCCCTGAAGAAGAGGAAGATGAGGAGGAGGGTCAAGGAGAGACGAGCTCTAGTGAGTGGAGGGATGTTGAAGCAGAAGGAAGGAAATGGTGGAGTGGGTTTGATGCCGTATATGATAAGTACTGTGAACGGATGCTATTCTTTGATCGGATGATGGTGCAGCAGCTCAATGAAAATGGTAAGCTGTTATGTTTTGCACCACTTGTTTGCTTTCTTGCCTTGTGCGTATTCTTACAGCCACTTTATTTCTTCCATCTTTTTCTCTATTTCTTTTTAAAACAAACTTTCCATTTTTTCTTACTCTTGTTTGGAATTATTTCATGAAAGATTTTTCTTGTGCTTGCTTGCCCGGGTCAATATGTAGTCTAGGCCACAAAAGCTGAGACGGTGGGTCACTTGACTTGTATCTACCCTTTTCGTTTAGATGTGAATTATATCAGTAAGACCTTGGCTTTCTATATTACCGGGGTTTTTTTTTTCTGAATGAATTTGGAGCCTTGGCGCTCCGATGTTTCTTCTTGAGATCTTATAAATTGGATGTTTTGCAAGTAAATATAATGCTAGTTGTGCAAAATGTCTGCCAAAATCACTGGATAATCAAGTTCTTGGCCCAATTTTTCAATTTCAACTCGTGTGCTTATCATCCATTTGAAGTAATGCTTTTAGGAAGATTTTTCTGCAACAAAGTTCCAGTTCAAACACAGCAAAAAAAAATTCCTAATTGAGAATTGTCTTTTTGAAATTTGAAGTCATGGGCTGGATGGTGCCCTTGCAAATGTTGTTGAGATTTAAATGCTTCTATCTTTTTGTTTTTCATTAACTTTCTTCCAACTTGTTAAAGTTGTGTTTCTAGTTTCTGGTCTGAGGGCAGAGCAATTTACAATGAACTAATTGTTTGTGTGACAGGCTGCCCTACTCCCTTAACTCCGTCACCAAAGTCTGCATCAAAGAAGCTAACATCCCCCTTCCGTTGCCTTTCTTTGAAAAGGATTGAAGAACCTGAAGATGAAATGGAGCATCTGCAGCAATCACAGAATGACCCATATCAAGATCTTGAAAAGGCATATGTGGCTCAAGTTTGCTTAACTTGGGAGGCACTCCACTGCCAATATACTCAACTGAGTCAGAAAATCTTATGCCAACCTGAAAGCTCAACATGTTACAACCACAGTGCTCAACATTTTCAGCAATTCCAAGTTTTATTGCAAAGATTTATTGAAAATGAGCCCTTTCAGGAAGGTCTTAGAGCAGAAATATATGCCCGTGCTAGGAATCTATTACCCAGGCTGCTCCAGGCCCCGAATGGAAAAGGTATATTCATCATGATGAAGTCGGAGAGAGAGAGGGAGATGGAAATGTATTCAATTGTTGGTTGAAACTTCTGATTTGAATTGATTGACTTCATCATGATTGTAGTTTGACTTTTCACATGCTAATTTTCTTTCCAGAACTGCAAATCTGGCCATTTATGATATTAATACTGATGTGATTTTGTTTATGAACCATTTCAGGTTCAGATCAGAAACAGATGGGGGAATTGGAGTCTGATTTAGTGGTTCTTGCCCCTGATTTTATAAAAATTATGGAAAGCGTAATCCTTACTTTCCACCTATTCCTGAAGACGGATAAGAAGAAACCAAGTGGTGTTCTGAACTTGTTTGGAAATCAGAATCAAATTGCAACCCCTCTTCAACTGATTCAGTCTTCACTTGAGAAGGTAAGCTTCTGTCAAGCTAACATTAACTGATGCAAGTGGTGGGGGTTGCCTTGGCAGTTTCAAGTTTGGGAATGTTTTTGTAACTAGCTGAGTTCATTTGTTTGTTTCAGAAAAACTAAATCTTTTGATCGCCATCACTCCACTATCATAAACTTCTCTGACAAAATTCTTTGATTAAAAAGATCTTAGCAACCTTCCAGCAGACTTGAAGAGAATAAAAGAATAGCAGCACTCTCAGGGATTCTATGTAAAACACTTAAATGGATGAGTTTAATTTTATTATTTTAAAATAATCAGGATATGGATTATATTATTCTGTGCAAGTGTGGTGAGTACGTTACACATCTATCACAGCTTGAGACTAGGAGCTTATTATAATTGGCGGTTCTGGTAAACTTTTGAAAGTTTGAGAATCTGAAGAAGTAGAAACCCTGGCTTTTTTTGAAAATAAATTTATAAACCAGAATAGTTCGGCTAGAGAGCTTTAGGTACCGTGTCAAAAATGTGAAACACTCTAGTTTAGCTCTCATGCACATCCTGGGGAATGTAGCTAGCTCAGTATAATTCCGTCTGATTTCTATTTGTTGTTCTGACCAGCTATGTCCCTAGCATTATTGGGTAGAGGAATTACACACTCCCTTGTGACCATAAAAGTGATATATTGGCAACTTTTTTATGGTTACTGGAGGAAGCAAGAGGGATGGATTGGATATTACCTTCGGTAACAAAGATATACGGGAAAAGAAAAAAAGATCCTGGTATTGGGGCAGAAAATGATGTATGGATTAGAGACCTTAAAATTATCTGTTAATTCTCCAGGATATTTCTTATTCTTTTCTTGTTTTTTTTTGTTGAAGAAAAAACATTTTTCTGTTGGTGATTGATTCCCGTGTAAACTGTTATGGGTGTGAATTTGCAGAAAAGGATGAAGCTGAAGGAACTGTGTAAAAAGAGTAAAGGCTGGAAGAAGAAATCATGGCCTCAGATGTACGAGGATGTTGAAGTGTTGTTTGGTGTGATTGATGTGAAAATCTTAACGAGGGTTCTAAGGATGGTGAGGATCAGTAAAGAACAGTTAATGTGGTGTGAAGAAAAGATGAAAAAGCTAGATCTATCGGATGGGAAGTTACAGAGAGATCCCTCTCCCATTCTGTTCCCTTGTTAATGGGAACAAAGATCTTATCTTGGTAAATTAAAGTGCAAGAAAGAGTAATCTATCAAAGTTTTGTTCTAGTCAACAGCGATACTACCGATGGATCGGCACATGCAAAGGACATAGATGTTCTGTTTGTACTGTTTGTTTTGTTTTTGTTTTTTTTTTTTTGGTGGGGAGGGGGGCTGGCGGTCTTAAACCTGAGCAGAAAGGGAAATCTGCAGTCTGTCTGTCTTTGATTAAATGAAATGGCTTAAAACTTGTTAGCATCTTTTGCCTTTTTGTTTCAGGCGGATTGTTGTTGCAAATATAGATGTCTAAAAACATATTTGACTTGAGAAAAGAAAAAAAGAAAGAAGCAAAGCATTGAATATTTGGGAATATGAATATGAAGAAAGGATGGAAGCTAGTGAAGTTGGGGTTGCTTGCTTTAATGAAAATGAAAGGGCGAAAGATGAAGACGGGGGAGGGGAAGTGCTATATAGAGAAGCGCCGCTAGTGGGCCGGAACAAAAGAGGAGAATAGCCCCACAAAGATCCCAGGACCGGAAAGGATGGTTTAGGATCTCCCTGTCCACATAATATTTGTGGGTCGTAGAATAGAATACAGAATGGACAGTCTCATTCAATGGGCCCCTGCCTCTTTCTTTTTTTTTTTTTGGATTCTATTTCACTTTTTTCTTTTCATTTATTTTTATTTCTTACAAAGTGGGATTAGATTTAATTAAAGCAATATAAAGGAAGAAAAGAAGCAAGTCGAAAGGACTTACTGCTAGTGTTAATGGAAATTGTAGCAAAGGCTGCATAGTATGAAAATAAAAGAAGAATATTATTATGGTATTAGTAGTTTTCATTTACTAACAATGCAGCCCTGCCCCCAATTCCTGAGTGTGAAGTCTCCTTGGCTTATGGATATGATGGGTCTTTTTTTTTCTTTCTTTTGAAGTTAAGACAGACACACAAGTGACCCGCACATGCATTATGTAATTAACTTAACAAACACCTCCTTTCTTTCCATTACTCTGTCTCTGTTTGTCTTCATTTTAATCAATACAATTTTTAAAAATAATGCCTAAACTCAATTAAGAGATGTTGATTATTCCAAATGAATCTTTTATTCATATTATTTTAATTATGAGATGCAGTGGGAGTTTTTCAAAAATAAGATTTAAGGAAAAAAAAAAAAAGAATGGGCCAAATATAGTGATGTCGAGGGAGATGGTCGTTTTCCTGGAAGACGCACGTAATTTAACCCAAACTGGAAATGAATGAAGATAACTGTAAATCCAAACACACCCTATCCATAAACATCGCGTGATGTCAGCTACAAGCAAGTTAAGGCACGTGTGAGTACCCATTTCTTAGAAGGAGTGTTTCCAACACGTTTCAGTTTCAATGCATACTTCTTCTCGCTAAGGCTAAGGTTAAAAGGTTGTTTTTAGTGGTGTAAGACCAAAGTGCCATTCAATTCAATGACAATGGCCCTATTTTCGGTCTTTTAATATGAAATTGGCTAATCCATATTTTATAGCAGTGTCTGTGTTTTATTTTATTTTCTTTTTCTTTTTCTGTTATAAAAAGAATTTAGGGGAAAAACTAAAGAAAAAGAAGAAATGAAATGGAAAAGAAAGAGTGAGCGAGTGCAAGGCAAAAGAGTTGATTGTTGCAAGTGGTAAACTGTATGAGGGTTTTTTGGAAGCGACATTTGTTTTGTATTCTTCAAAGCACAAACAAACACAAAATACTTTCTCTCTCTTCTTTCTTCTCAAACAAAACCCTCCATTCCTAACCTTGTTGCTAACAACGGCTGTTCCTCCTGTTTCCTGGTAAGTTTCTCTCTCCTCCTCCCTAACCTAATTCATGGGACTTTGTTGCTTTCCTATTACTTTCCTCAATTTCTCGCCTTCTTCTCCCCTCCCTTCTTTTCTTTTCTTTACCTCCCGCTTTTCTCTTTTACCTAGAACAATAACATAACATCACTAAATAGACTTGTCTTCTTTTTAATACTCTTCCTCCATTTTTATTCTTCACAGTCCAACTAAATATGATTTTTTCTTTTTCTTTTTTCATTTCATTCATTCTTTTCGAGGTTCACTCTTTTTCATCACCTGCCCAATTGTTTGTGGAGTTTAAGACCGTAGAACATGATCATTTTTAAAACCACAAACTGTGACCAGGTTCTTATCAATCACTATGGCCTAATATTGTTTGGAATTGTGTTTTTAAAGTCCAATCTTCTTTCTTTCTGGATTGCGATACAGAGCCTGAGCATTTGAGATACTGAAATAACATATATTTGCACTTTTTCATCCTTCGTGATTTATAAGGAACTAGAGACTCCGTTCAGCTCTACCTAGTTATTATTTGGGACTGAAAAAATAGTCAAATCCGGACAATCATTGTATTCAGTGTTCCTGTGCTTTCACGAAGAGGTTATTGCTCCGTCAGTGTCCATGTGCCTTGCCTATTATTATAGCTTTTCCACATCTTCTAGTTTTTTTACCTATGCTTCTAGATGTCGTATGGATCAATTGTCTGTCTCAAGGTTGATCATGTTGCTGTTTCACTGGCTCCACTATTCAACTTCTATTAACCTCATGATACTTTATGTATACCAGAGTGATGGAAATCATCTGTTACTCTTGATGTTTGTATGATGTGCAATGTTCTCCGGTTTGGGTTAGTGGGATACTTGGGGTATGCAAATTGATATGATCTATATGATTCTACTTGGAAAGGGATTTTTGGGGAGCAAGGATTAGATTAACATTGACATGGAGTTCAAGGTGAGAGGAAGTATCAACTTTAAAGATTTTTAACTGCCTTTGAGTAAATTGAAGCCCCTTTTTGGGCACTCATACTTCAACTGATTGTATTTTCTCTTCTGATTCTACAATTTTTGTACTTGACAGAATATCTAACTTCTTACGGGTAAAATTATTTTAGGTTTATTTCTATTATTCTTTATTCTCTCTTCTCTTTCTTACTGTAACTTTTTAAATAAATTCAGAATTGGACCAACATGGCTCAACTGCTATGGAGTAAATAGCGTGACTTACATTTTTATCCAAAAAAAGAGAAGCAAAGAGACAGGTTTTCCATACTTGTGAGCAGGATGGCAACTGAGAGCCCCATGAGAATAGTGGAGAGTGGTGGAGTTAGAAAGTGGCCCTCGTCTAAGGATGCTGCTATTTTTGGGTCGCCATCAAATCATATGACTGCAGAGAACTTGGGCCTGCTTGTGAAGGAGCATAGATTCCACAGAGATCAAACAGATACTGTTCCCAGTCGAAGTGGTAGTGCACCACCAAGTATGGAGGGGTCTTTTGCTGCTATTGGAAAACTTTTAGCCCAACAAAACTTTAGCATGAGTTCTAGCTTGAAAAGTTTAAGTAGTGCTATCGAGAATTACGAGTCTGAGGAACAACTGCTTTCTGATCCAGCCTATCTGGCATACTACAACTCTAACATTAACTTGAATCCAAGACTTCCTCCGCCTCTACTTTCACGAGAGAGTCATCGACTTGCCCGACACATTGGTGGTCTTGGCAACAAGTGGAGACCTTCTGTAGATGACGGCGGCAATAAATCAATACAACTTTCTACACTTTCAATTCATGAGGAAGAGCCAGGGGATGAGAAATCACCCACAGAAGCCTCAGACAATACTAGTGTCCGTATCCATGGACAGAATGCAATTCTCTTGGCTGGTCGCCATAAAAGTTTGGTCGACCTGATTCAGGTATGAAACTTTCAATTCTCACCATTCAGAATCATATTGTACGGTACTGGTTTAGCTTGATGACAAGTCATGTACCCCATTAACAGTGCTTGTACGGCCTTTCCTGTGAAACTGACCTTGGAATACATGCTCACATCTGCATGCCAAGGTACAGAAGTTTGAGCATGTATATTGATGGTATAGCATGGCAGAAACAGATGTAAAGAAAAAACTGAAAGTACATCTGCTTCCTCTAAGTTGCTCGTGCCCGTGATATTTTGAGTTCATAAAGAAATTATTAGTTTTTTTCTTACTTGTACTGCTTTGCTTTAATAATCTTCCCCTCCTTCTGATATTTTGAATGGATTTGTAGGAAGACTTCCCTCGCACCCCTTCTCCTGTTTATAGTCAGTCTCGTTCCTCAAGCCATGCAGCAGAGGAAGCAGTTGATGTGGACGCCCATGCAATCTCATCAAACGTTTCCCCTGTCAACATTTCAAAAGGTTCAGAATCAAATTCAGGTTCTTCTGATGTTTGCGTTGACACATTTGCTCTGGAGGTAGATGCTATCAGGCTAATATCTGATACTCATCCTACAGTTACCTCATTCTCGAGCTCATATTCTCTTGATGAGAAACCGACAGGGGAAAAAGATGAATCAGGCACTGAAGATACTGCTTTGGAGAGTCACGTGTCATTTAGAGGTACCCTTCAGCGTGGCATTTCCAGAACAGAGGCTAGAGCGAGAAACAAGCAAGAAGAGCAACAATCTTATGGGAAGAATGTACCGCAAAATCATCTATCTGTTCAACAAGGCATTCCACATCAGGCTCAAGGAGTCCAGGCTCAAATTATTTCTCAAGGAATGACTCAATCTCACAATAGCTTGGACATCTTGTCTTATGACCATCATAGGTTCTCTATTGAGGTACAGCAACCAATGCATTCTTCTGCACTTAACCAACCTTCGTATGCATCAACAGCGGCCTATATGACAGGAGGGACTCCTTTTTACCCTAACTTTCAGCCATCTGGTTTATATTCTCCACAATATAGTATGGGTGGATATGCTATGGGTTCTGCATATCTTCCCCCATTTATCACTGGCTACCCTTCTCATTGTGCCATTCCCATGCCCTTTGGTGCTTCTGGTCCAAGCTTTGATGGTCGAAGTAGTGGTGCTTCAACTGGGGAAAACATTGCACATCTAGGTGGTCTGCAACAGCTGGGAAAGTTTTATGGACAACAAGGATTGATGTTTCAACCTCCATATGGGAATCCACTGTACATGCAATACTTTCAGCAGCCTTTTGGAGATGCTTATAGTCCTACATTTCAACAGAACCGTATGGCTTCAAGTGGTGCTCTTGGGGGCCAGATTGATGCTTTTCAACAGGAGTCATCTTTTGCTGCATATAAGGATGATCAGAAACTTCAGCCTCCAGCAAATGGAAGTTTAAGCATGCCAAGTTCAGGAAAAGTGGGAATAACTGGTAGTAGTTATTATGGAGGTCCTCCAAGTATGGGTGCCATGACTCAATTCCCTGCTGGAACACTTGCCAGTCCAATACTTCCATCATCTCCTGTAGGTGGAATTAATCATATGGGTCGCCGAAATGACATGAGGTTTCCTCAGACTGCCAGCAGAAATATAGGATTATATTCTGGAGTTCAAGGACAGAGAGGGGCCAACAGCTTTGATGAGCCCAAAAGGCATTATTTCCTTGAAGAACTGAAATCAAGCAATGCCCGGAAATTTGAACTCTCTGATATAGCAGGGCATATAGTTGAATTCAGGCAGTGTTCTATACCGAGCTTTCTTTTTTCCATCTCTAATGCTATTGCTTTACCAATCCCAATGTAAGAATAATCTTATTTCATGTCTACTACAGTGTTGATCAACATGGGAGTCGATTTATTCAGCAGAAGCTGGAACATTGCAGTTTTGAGGAAAAGGTGTCAGTTTTCAAAGAAGTACTTCCTCATGCTTCAAAATTAATGACAGATGTTTTTGGAAATTATGTCATTCAAAAGGTATGCTTTTATGCCTTGCCTGCTTCAAATGGTCCCCCTACCCCACCCCTCACCAAATTTTAAAGAAGAAAAAAAAAGAGAAATGAAAAGGGTCGGTTATGTTATGTTCAAAGGAAGAATTTTAAACAAGGGGTTTGGACATGATTTTAGTTATAAATTCTTTTCAGTTAAAGTTGGTGCAAATGTTCTTAATTACATTTGTGAATGTAGCTGGCAATCATTTGACGTGAGTTTGAAATTACAACTTTTAATGGGTATTTCAAATCCATACTGGAAAAAGCTTTATCGCATTTTATGAATGTAACTTTGGTTCATCTAGTATGAGGTTAATGGATCGCATGAGTTTATGATTGGCATGTAATGATTGTTGAAACTTGCTATTTGTGTTACAGTTTTATAAAATCAGATCCCCTCATCCAGTACAAAGTTAACGTATCTGGATTGCAGAACTTTATGAGTGGCATTTACTGATTGTTGAAACTTGCTAATTGTGTTACAGTTCCTTAAAATCTAATCTTCTCATCCAGTACAATGTTAATGGATTTGGAATGCAGAACTTTATGATTGGCATGTACTGGTTGTTGAAACTTGCTATTTGTGTTACAGAGTTTAAAATCAAATCTGTCCATCCAGTACAAAGTTAATGGATTTGGATTGTGGTAACTTTATAATCGGCATGTACTGATTTTTGGAACTTGCTATTTGTTTCAGTTTTTTGAGCATGGAAGTCCTGATCAACGGAAGGAGCTTGCAGATAAACTCTCTGGACAGATGTTGCAATTAAGTTTGCAGATGTATGGTTGTCGTGTAATACAGAAGGTGAGATTAATACATTAGGAGATAAGCTCTCTGCATTTATGTTTCTTCCTTGAGTCTCTTACATCTGTGATTGAGGAGATGTCTTTAGGTGTTCATTTTGGTTAAATATTATAAACATCTGATAATTAATCTAATCAACTAGCATACTCCGTGAAGGGTAGGTGTGATAACCTCAGAGTTTTCTTTTCTGCAAATTGTATTTACTGTTGAATGATTTCCAAATATACGGAGGAGATCCTATAATTATGCAATTACGTGTTCTAGGCTTTGGAAGTGATTGAGCTTGATCAGAAAACACAACTCGTTCAGGAGCTTGATGGCCATGTTTTGCGATGTGTACATGATCAAAATGGAAATCATGTGATACAGAAGTGTATAGAATGTGTGCCAACAATGAATATTGAATTTATTATTTCTGCTTTTCAAGGCCAAGTTGCTGCACTTGCCACTCACCCCTATGGTTGCCGTGTCATTCAGGTACTCATACATAAATTGATGCAACACAAAACCCCACATTGTCTTACTATTTTGATTTTGAACTTTTTTTTTTTTTTTTTGATAGAGAGTTTTGGAGCACTGCTCAGATGATCTGCAAAGTCAATGTATAGTAGATGAAATTTTAGAATCTGCTTACCTCCTTGCTCAAGACCAGTATGGCAACTATGTCACACAGGTTGGTTTTCTATTTTTTGTGCTGCTTATTTGGTTACTGATCAATATCTCTGTTATTAAGATAATGTGTTTTCTCTTTGTGATGTCGTATTCGATAATTCATTTTTGTTCTTCAGTCGATGCTTTTGTTTGTTCAATAGTGAGCTTATGATAATCAACAAAAATGTTGATTTTGTATGCCAAAAAAGTGTTGTGGCTGAGGCTATGAAATTGAGAACCATTACATTACCCTAACCTCTTTGTATTAATCTAATTGATACTCCGGGAATGGTGTTTTTTTTTTTTTAAGACCTCATTTTCTATAATTCCTGAATCTTCCCTGTTCGGTATTTCTTTATACTCATGTTTGTACTGCATATTTTTTGTCTATATTAATTCACAAATGACGTGCTGCTCACAGCATGTTTTGGAGAGGGGAAAGCCCTATGAAAGGAGCCAGATTATCAGCAAGCTGACTGGGAAAATTGTACAAATGAGCCAGCATAAATATGCATCAAATGTCATTGAAAAGTGTCTGGAGCATGGCAGTCCTATTGAGCAGGAGCTTTTGATAGAGGAGATTATAGGCCAGTCTGAGGAAAGCGACCAATTTTTGGTAAATTAATTTAACACTTCTTAGAACACCTGTCTATCTTTTAGTTTTAACTTTCTTTTTTCAGAAATAATCAGGGAATGATTGATGCATTTTCTAATTTATCACGGCATTCTGTTTAGTTTGAGAATTGTCATACACACTATCAATTTGAGGACTGAACTTCAAGGTTTTTTTTTTTTTTTTAAATTCAATATCATTTTCATGAACTAAGATAATTCTTCAATGTGATAAGCTGGATAGTTATTTTCTTTTTGAGCTGAATATGAATATAAGCTGGATGCAGTATTAGCCACTTTATTCAAAATGATAATATGGTTTTCATATAAATAGGCCTATTGTTGTTATTATTGTTAACTTTTCTGGATCATAGAGGATATAAGAATCTCAGAGCATAAAGTACAGTAACATTGTAAGAGGAAGGTATTTCTGAACTTAAGTGAACTGAATAGCAGATGCTAGGCAGCTTTTACCGATTATGGGAGTTGTGTGTTTCCTTGGTTATCAATGTGTGTAGTCATTTTTTCTTGTTTCGTGTATAGACAATGATGAAAGATCAATTTGCAAACTATGTGGTGCAAAAGATCCTTGAAATAAGCAATGATAAACAGCGGGAAATATTGCTGAGTCGAATAAGGATTCATCTTCATGCTTTGAAGAAATACACGTACGGGAAGCACATAGTTGCTCGGTTTGAGCAACTCTGTGGCGAAGGTGCGACATTTTCTTTCTTCTAGTTTTATTATTGTTGGTAAAAAAGTGATCAGGGTTATGCTTCGGGTCTGTGGAAGTGTGACAGACAAAGCTGACAGAAATATAATAATCTATCTGTGAATAAACAGATAAAAAAATAAGCAAAAGTAATAAATAGTAGCTTATAAGTGGAAGTTTGTTAGTAAACTGAGAATGCTAATGCTAATGTTAATGCAGAAAGCCAAGCTGAGGAAAGTTGAGGAAGTGGGAGAGGAAGAAATTGATGGTGGAGAAGAGTAGCATCATTTGGGATTAGGTCATGGGATTCAAATTAGTTGGTAGTGGTGATATTGGAAATTGCATAATTAGTGTATCAATGTATTTTATATATAAATATTATATGTCCAACTTGTATGTATGTATGAATGAATGAATGAATGTATGTAAAGTATTGTATAGAAATAATTGTTGTTGATTGGTGAAAAGGTAATTTTATTGCTTTGGGAAATTTGATCATAAGAAGGCGGCGTTGCTGCCTGTCACTGGGGTTTTATTCATTCATATATATACTTCTCATGATGATTTCTATATGAATAACCAAACAATTACCTCGACTGGACTGGGGCCTTTTTTAACTCCATCGCGCATCAAAGCTTTATTATTATGTCTCTCCTCCTCTCCGGCATTATTCTGAAATAATTTCTCTTTCGATTTGCAAGTCCAGAGTCAATTGTCATCCTAAACGACTCGTCGTCTGCTTAGAAAATGATTTTTGTTTGCTCCGTCTATAGGAAGCCTGCGGTGGAGTTAGGTCTTCAAGGAAAAAATTAAAAATTAAAAAAGGGATTTTGTTTGATTGATGTTGAAAATGAGAAACGAAAAGTCAAATATTGATGTTGAAAACGGGGGCAGAGCCATGGACCGGTCTCTGTGTGTTTTTTGTTTTCTAAAATAAATAAAATAAGGTACATAATCACAGGTTGAGGGAGAAAGTGTAAAAGAGATAGATTCTGAATTTTGAGGAAGAAATGGAGGAGGTTAATAAAAAGAACGAGATGGGAAAAGCGATTATCGGGATGGTGTGTGGGACGTTGGTCTACTATCACTGCGCCTATCGGAACGCCAGTCTCCTCTCTTTGCTTTCCGATGTTCTAATCGTCCTCCTCTGCTCTCTCGCCATTCTCGGTCTTCTTTTTCGCCAAATGAACATCTCGTGCATTTCTTTCTTTCTCTTTTTTTTTTTTTTTTAAATAAAATATAAAAATAAATCTCCTAATTCCGTCTGTCTTTGCTGATTATATGTAGAGTGCCCGTAGATCCTCTGGAGTGGCAGATCTCTCAGGACACAGCAAACAGCATCGTTGCTTGGTTCGCTAATACTATTGGCGCTGCCGAGTCTGTTTTGAGGGTTGCTGCTACTGGCCATGACAAGCGTCTTTTCTTCAAGGTTCTTCTTCTTCTTCTTCTTCTTCTTCTTTTCAATTAATTCAAAATTCATGCTCCTTCATGTATCTTTTTCCTCAGGTTGTGATTTCCCTTTATGTTATCTCTGCTTTGGGTCGTTTGATCTCTGGTTTTACTGTTGCTTATGCTGGTAACCAACTTTTTTTTTTTTCTTGGTTAATTATTTATAAATTTTGTGAGACTGCGCGTGTATTGATATTTGCCCCTGCTCTTTAACAGCGTTATGCTTGTTCTGTTTTTACATTCTTGCTGAGAACTCCAACTCACAATCAAGCACCGGTTGTATCTCTCGCTTTCTAAGGCGTGCAAATGCTTCTGCAGATTTAGATTAGCATCTTACTCTCTAAATTTTCATGTTCCATCACTTGCAATTGCTGTAAATAACATTCATTATACTCCTCTGTCAGTTTCTTAGAGATTTCATTTTAGATATTCTGTGATTGCAATGCCAAATAATAATACTGACTATCAGCTATGCATAAGCTTGGCTAGTCTATTCATTGTCAAAGCCATCACCTTAGCAGCTCGCACTCACATATCGCAAAATATGCAACTCTCAAAAAGAATCTTTTGTTATTAATTTAAATTGTTTGGTTCGTATCAGAGATCACGGGATTTCGTCAGCGCAATGGGCATATTTAAGCCCAATCCCATATAACAACCAGCAGTATATCTTTCCAAGCTTTCGTAAAACATCTGTTATAAAAGACGTTTCTCAACAAGCAGTATATCTTTCCAAGCTTCGTAAAACATCCAAGTGATACCAGACGAAGGCATGACTTTTAAACAACTTGCACCCCACCCTCTATAAAGTCCTAACAGGCCCTCCTCCCGGATGACTTCTGAAAGTGCTGCTGCCATGTGGGGCGGGCACTTTCCCTGCAAAGCCCCCACCATTAGTCGTTTCCTAGCAACCTCCAGTGGAAAGCTAATGGTGCTAGCTGTAAAACCTGAGCGCACAAAAATGGAAAAGGAAAAAAAGACTTAGTTATGAGTTCAGACACCGGATACCCGAATTACATGTCTGCTTATTTAAGATCCACCAGCTAAAACTAAACTCAATATTTCCTTCACCAGACATAAAATTCAAATCGCAAATATTCTTCCACCAATAAAAAGCTATTTCTTCTGATGGCAAATAATATCAATAAAGTTCAAAGCTCCCAGTGGCTCTTCAGTTTACACACCAATTAATGTAGTTTAAAATATAATATGTAATTCAGTCACAGCAAGGGGAATACCTTCTGGATGCTGGACGATTGCAGATTTACATTGCATTATCCATATCATTATCTTTTAATTTATGCAATACATTTGGCTGAGGTAATTATCCTTGTTAAATGAAAAAAACAACATTTCCCTAATATTATTCCAAAAAACCAAAAGCATATATTTACATGCAAGCACAATCAATTCTTAGGTTCTCACCAGCAAGTGCTCCAACCAAGAGCATCTCTGGACGATTCAGTGACTTCTTCTTCTTTGTTTCACAGTAAGATTTCTTCATTGTCTCATACATAAAATAGTAACATGTACTGTATGGAAGCATGCCAATCAGAGTAGGTGAAATACCAGCATAAAAGGCACCTATCCCTCCATCACTATAAATCTTGCTGATTGCAATGCTTAAACTAGGGTATGTGTCAGGACTTATGGTCAATCGATCCTGTGAGCAAATACAATGGCATTATCAGAAGTGAGGGAGAAAAAGAACAAACTACTATATCCCATGACATCCTAAAGATCCTCAATATTGTGAACTATTAAGGAAAAGTTCCAGGGCAGTTTCCAATAACAACAGAGGATATATAAAGATCGCCCAAGCCCAAGCAGGATCCTAAAAGAGGTAGGGGGCAAGAGTATGTATCATAATATGAAGTGAAGCTTGAGATGGTCGCTTAATGCTTCACTGACTCCAAGAACAAAACAAATAGAAATCGTTCAGCTTGAATTGAAGGTAGATATCCCGTAAAAAGTAGTACCTTTAAAACTTCAAGCGGATGGCACACAAGTGTGCTAACAATTCCAGCAGCAGCACCAGCTACGGCAACTGGGGAAACCCAGGAGAGCGAAAAGTTCAAGCTGACAGGACCGATCTGCACTCTTGGACAGCCAGTCTCATTCCATTTCTCTTGAGCTAATGTCATTGTCCGCTTAACACACTCAAAGGTACCAAGCTCAATTGCCTGGGTAGGGATTATGCGAAGCATATTGATAGCGTTGCCAGCCCACAGTCCTTGCCAACCCTGCTTCTCAATGATCTCTAAGAAACTACCAGAAATGTTTTTGGACCCAACACCAACCACCATTCTTGTTCTGCGTATTTGAGTTGTTAGGAAATATGCAATATGGTACACTTTATGGCACATTGTAGAAAATTGACATGAGTGCACATAAAATTAATAAAGTATGTAGTTAATAACAGTGCCTTCTGCAGCATTGGCAATTATATAAATGGAATGGATACAAACTAGTAGCTAGATGATCAGGGGGAAAAGGAAAAGACAAACCTGATGGTCTCCAGAGGAGCAAGGACAGCCTTGGTCATAGCACCAGCTAAAGCTCCGCTGAGAAACTCACCGACTTCTCTAGTTCTAATTAGATCCTGAGTTACATCTGTTAGCGTTAGTTATACTAAGAGTAAGAGTATTTGGCATTGAGACCGAGAAAACAACAAGCTTGTTAAGTAAGAATACAGAAGATTGGCATTTTATTAATATAATGTCCTTTCGTCCATCTCCTGAGAAATTAAGAACACAAGCACATAGCCATAGTCCAGATAATGAAGCAGCAACAATAATTTTAAAAGAAAAAAAATGGACTTACTCGGATAGCAATCCTAGGATCAGGAAGCTGAATGCGGAGTTGAAAAGGGGAAGGAGAAGCAGGAGGAGGAGGAGGAGGAGGAGGATCCATCTTATCCATTAGGTCGAGCTCCTTTGCTGGCAGCATCATAGTAACACCGCACACTTCTCCAAAAACACCAACCCCTACTCCTCCGTAATTTTTCTTCTGCGATTCCGTTTCAATGTTCATTATTTCTATGTTTCCAGAAACACAAAACAAAAGTAGAGTCAAACTTATAATGAGAAGAAGAAGAAGGTAGAATTAAGAAACCATAAGAAATCGACGTGCCTGAGAATGAGAAGGGGACTTTTGGGACATGGACGGATTTCAAGTGAATTAGATATTTTCTTCTTTTTAGGGTTTTTCTGTTGTGTTTTCGTTACTTTGATAAATTGCTTTTCGTTGAAGTGCTCAATCAATCAATTTTTGAGCGCTGCGATTTTTTGGGAGTGCGCGCCTCCGCCTCTCTGTTCACCAACCATAACCCATTTGTACATGTGAAAAAAGGGTTTCCTTTTGTAGAAAAAGAAAATATCTTCCATGGAAAAAAAAAAAAAAAGCCTATAATATATACATAATATTATGTTGTAACTTTATTATTGAGTTATGGATTCAAAGATTAGTTGAAAATTTATTATATTGATATAAAAATATTAATAATATTTACTTTTTATAATTAATATTATCATAGATTATATTCTTGCATTGATTTTATAATTATAATAGTTAGTTTAGTATAAATTTTAAGAAAAATGGAAAAAATTAATTTGTGATTAGATTGTATTTGATAATTAGTTGTTCTTTCTCCCTCAAATCACTGCTAAATGCCATAGTTGTTGTGTTTACAGAAGATTGACATCCATTTGATTAAAAAGGAATTTTGATGATAATAATAATTAAAATATTGGAGATTTTGTTAACTCAGTGTATAAAAATGTGGAAAGTAGGAGTGAAAAAGACGTGGGATATGAGTTTTGTTTTATATTGTTGGAATAAGGAACCATTTTCCCTTAAATTGTTGCCTTTTCATTTCACCTCTTCTTCTTCTTTTTCTCTGTAATTTGGATCTTTCTAATTACTACACTCTCACCACATAAAATATCTCATCCAAAAAATAAAATTGTGCTCCGACGTCTCATCCTAAATTGGAACAGAGGCCCACAGGCCCAAATGTAATGGCCACTGATACGCTGTCGTTTCTTAGCTGTGCTCCTGTCTTGGCGCTTTCCCCTCTTCGCTTGTTATAAATACACAGCAACAGCTTCATGATTTCCCTCTAAACAAGTCCAACATTTTTACTCTGTCTCGCTTTATCCCTGCAAAAACCCTAATCTTATGGCAATGGTCAATCGGAAACCCTAGCAGGATAAAGCTACAGAATATTTTGATTCTCGGTTGTGATTGTATTTTACTATCTTAATTAAAGGAAGAAATGTCGTCAAGGAGAGAGCTATTAGATAGATGGAGAGGCATTGAAGAAGAAGAGGAACGAAACGACGATGACAATCCCCTCAAACTGCGCCGTCTTCATCAGCGCAAAGAACAATGGTCTCTCTCTCTCCCAAATTTTCCACGGATGCACTCATCAAAATGAAAAATCTACGTTAATTTTTAAACTAGTTGTTCTGCTTATGCCAGGTTTGCACATACGTTTACTTATTTGATTAGCTTGCCAGAAGAAAACCATATATGGTGCGGGTCTTGGGATTTAATGGGGCCTCTTTTGGAAACATTCTACAATTATTTCAAAGACGATCGCCCTGATTCTCCTCTCCGGCTCTTGTGGAAGAGGATTTCTCAGGAAATGCGACATTGCATCCAATGCATATCTCAGCACCACCAGGCCCAAGAATTGTACGCCATGGAGTATGAGTTCAGTTCCATTGGTCCTCTTCTCGATGTGCTGCGAACTCTTGATGAGGAAAGGTTGACTCAGCACTTGCGGGAGATCAATGCTACACTAAACAAGAATGAGTACGATCCCCTTCGGGATAATGCTCAAGTTGTTAGTCTTATGTATGAGGTGAAAAGCAATCTATTTGCTACTTATGTACATATGTTGTATTTTGAACAAAAACTACTATCATACCATACAATGCCCTTACAACTCCATTCTATTCAAAGACTGCCTATTGATATCCAAATATAAGCACAATTTCATAAAATGATGGAAACGGTCACGTTTGATTATATGAGTAGATATTGGGATCAGTTTGACTTTTGACTCGACTCACAGGTCTTGATGTTTCCTATCCTGCTGGATGATCAGTCGTTGTTTACTGAATTTGAATTATTCATTGAAGCAGTCGATGAAATGCACGAGTTGGCTTTGGCTGGATATCAACACTTTCCGGTATTAAAGGCCAAATTGTTTTCTAACAAACCAATTCACCTTTTTTTTTTTCTTTTTCTTAACACCATTTTATAGATTGCACCTCGTTTTGTCAGGGTGTTTATGCGTTGCTCTTTTTCAATAGAAGAGTACGAACTGTTGGTCGACGGTTAGCTCGATCTATGGAAAAATTGAGGTACTATTTCGTTAATATTAGATTTTTGTTACACTGATGTGTTGATGATGGTTCACCGTCTCTCAGGACATGCTTAGGTTTTAATTGAGTTGCTTTTTTTTGGTTTATCTTGTTCTAAACAAGAAAGTCTTAGTCGTGGCAAACTATCTTGTATGCTAGGCGAAGCCATTACTACATAAGGGGAAATGGTTTCATTGCAGGTGCATCTATCATTGCAGACCTTTATGGTCTTTTATTGGTCATTTTGGTCACAAATATATATTCTTTCATATAAACATCAATTAATAATCTGGGATTCTGTTTTACCTCAAATATGCTATCCTGTTTGTGCATAGGAGAGCAGCAGATATGGAACCTTTGCAGCCTTTGCTGAACAAAATTATTGGGTTTTTAGAGACAGAAGCACTACCATCAGTTTCCAGGACATTAAGGCCAAGAGCACAGCTGGAGCGTCTATCTATATGGCTCGGAATCACATCCTTGTAGGAAGTGTGGCTAAAATCTCAATCTTCAAGATTTCTCCTCTCTCTCTCTCTCTCTGTGTACACGCATTTCTTATTCTAATAGTGCATATGTTTCTGCTTTATGAAGGCTTGAGTTCCTAGAACCTCCTGCTTTTGAAGAAGGGATACTGGAACGCTATCCCATTTTCTTTGATATAGTGCTCAACCATGTTGGTGGTGATTCAGCTGAATTTTCTCATGCAGTTAGCTGTTTGAAAGAACTTTTTAGAATCCTTGGTAAGTGCTATTTCTTTTCTTTTGTCAATTTTCAGTTATATTGTGGTCGTTATAATGACAGCACAACCTCTTATGGAACGTGTTTCAAGGTTGTAAACTTTGGCTGAGGTCTACATTGTCTCCAAGTGTAATGCGGAACACCCTAATGGGCCAGTGTTTCCACACTCGAAATGAGAAGATCCATAAAGATATTTTTGATCTGTTTCCACCTTTTCTTCAGGCATGGCAGTTTGTTCATGGGCCCTTTCTGTTAACATTTCTTACATCCTACTTGTGGTTTGCCTTAGTTATTTACATTATACAAGATACTTTCAGTACTAATGCACACAAGTTTTGCCTGTCTAGTCACTTGAGGCTTTGCAGGATGGGGAGCATGAAAAGCAGCGCAGACATTTTCTTTATTTTCTTCTCCATCAAGTTCCTGTGAGCAGCAACTTTAATGTTCTCACCAGAAAATTGGCATGCAAGGTTTTCTACTTCTTCTAGATTGTGAGATAAGTACAACATTTTGTTGTATATATGAATAGTTCTGTTGGTTTGGCTTATTATTCTATTTATTGCAAGATTGTAATTTCAGATAGCCCTTCTTATCATTCACCGAGGCTACAAGATGAACCCACCATGCCCCCCAGTTGAATGTGCACATATGTGGTATGTGATATTAGCCTCGTTCGCTTATTATAACTATTTATTGGCTGATCATCTGTTTAATTGATTATTCATTGAAATTTTTCTTAGGATAATTTCATTTATTGAGCTTCTCACTGAATGTCAAAAGTCGCTCAATTTCTTTTTTGCAAACACAGTCTCTCAATTTTAAATGTTGAGCAATAAGGTCACTATGACCAAATGTTTTCCAAAGTTTATTGTCCAGGTGAGGACTGAATAAGAAAAATGTATGGTAGCATTTGGTTTAGATTTCATCTTTCTTTTATTTCTTCAGTTACTTTCTTTTGATGATTTATTGTTCTTTTATGTTTGAAGGCTATTTTGGAGATTTGACAGCTTGAAAAACATACTAACAAACATCTGTAGATGATTTGGCTTGACTATTTATGCATGCTTGTGTTGATATCATTGGAATTTGGTTTTCCACTGATAAGCTAATTTTGTTGGACAGGGGCCCTTCACTTGTGTCATCTTTGAAGGATTCTTCACTTCATAATTCTCTTCGGCAACCTGCTTTTGATCTAGTACAAACTGTTATAGTGTCTGATGCTGCTGCCCTAGTAACTGCATTGTTGAATAACCCTGCACGTTTGGATGTTGATACACATCTTTCAGTTGAGTTAAATGATGGAAATGATGATGGGCTTCCATTTTCTTCGGATGTTGAAGAAAAGGATGAAAGTTGTTGGAGGGAATTCAGTGCACAGAGTAAAATTACTTCTCAGGAGTACAAAGGATGGATGTGTATTCCCATGTTATGGATTGATGTTCTTGTTGACATTGATCCTTCTATCCTCCCAGTATCATTTTCAAAAGCTGTTTTCTGGTCCCGAACTCATTTAACCATGATAGAGCCTGAAAGTAATGCAGACATGGTACTTGCTGTTAGACCCTGGCTTTCATCTTCAGCCACAGAAATCTCCACTTCATTTGGGTGGAAGGTCCCAACTGGTTTTGATGATGGTGGAGGTGGGAAGGAGTCAAAAAACTCGCTCAGAGTGTCAATGATGCATCTTCCATTGATAAGAACATTCAACAGGTTACAAGCATTTTGTTTTCCTGATAAGTTGCATCACTATGTAATTACAATAACCTTCAGCTGATTTCTCGTGTCATAATGCATCAGCTCTAATGCATGATTTAGATTAGGTTCTTGGGTTCTTATGCATAATGCTTGTTGATGATCACTCAAGTAACTTCTCTAGATGTCTCTACAGGTTAACTGCACATTTTTTAGTTCAAATGGGGCAAGGGGAGCTTCGGAAGCAGTGGACATGGGAACCAGGGATGGCAGAGAGCTTGATCCTTTCACTCTTCGATCCTAATGATGTAATTTGTTGAAGTTAATTGTTAGAACAGGGCCATGTTATCTTTATAATCTATGCAACTGATGGTTCTCTCTCTATCTCTCATACATGCACAACCACGTGCAAGTGACACGAGCTCGTGTACATGCACACATGCCTTGTGAATTCTTGCATGCACTTGGTGGTAGACCCCAGCTTTACATAACCAATTGTTGCTTGACGCAGAGTGTAAGGCAAGTTGGAAAGTGTCTCCTGGAGCAAGTTTCAAATACAAGGGGTCTTGCATGTGGTCTGGAGTTCCTTTGCTCTAGTGGCTCTTCTTTGTCAGCCACATATTCAGGCTTGAGACATGCTTTAAAAGTGGTAAGTGGTCACTGATGATACTTTTTTCGGATGAAAGAACATAGCTCCCATCAAAAGGCATTTGATATTGAACGTATGAGTCTTAACCATGAATGTCTAGCAACTTACATCTTGTCTCTGTGTTATTTGAAGTACTTAATGCAATCTCACTTTGGTGTTCTTTGTTATTTTGTTTATCCTCTTCCATTTGCTGCTTTACAGGTTCAATTAGATTCTGTTATATCAAAATATCAGATTTTACAGCATTTTTACTTTATATTGCGGAAACTACTTAAAGAAGGGGATTCACCCAATCCAGATTTATCTGGAACTCCAAATATAAGAAAGTACTCTTGTGAAGGCGGATTTCTGGCACAGCCAGTCTTCAGTTCTTTACCCATAAACATAGATGGGTCTCCATCAAATGTTGACTTCAAATTACAAGAGAATTTCCGCTGTTTACTGTCAGCAGCTGCATGGCCCGCAATTAGGAAGTGCTTGGTAGAAGGGAAAGGATTCATTGATTACAGACTCTGTCAGGTGTTTTTACATCTGTCTTTAACGAATTATTCTTATTAGCTCTTTCCCTCCCCTGTTATGCAAACTGCTTAGTTAAAAACAATTTGCTGATGGAATTTTATCAAAGAGATTGAGATACAGATCAAATTTTGTTGAATGACATTTATTCTCCTTTGTTCCAGATGACTTGCGTCCGTGTACTTGAAATCCTCCCTGTTGTCTACGAGAGACTTTGTCCATCTATCAGAAAAAGGTCAAGGGATTCTGGAAAGACAGTGGAAAATTTGTGGGATTTCATATGGCTACATGATCTGATTGACTGGGGGAGATCATCCCTTAAGGTTGTAGTCGTCTATTGGAAACGGACAGTAACTTCTCTACTTAGTCTGCTCAAGGAATCTTGGAGTAATACTTCTTCATTGGCTTTTAAGGCAATTGAGAATCTTATATCATGCGGTGAGTATTCTCTTAAAATTCATCAGTAAGAATTTCTTGTTGGCCACATTTTATGGATTGGTTTTCTATTCTTTTTTTATGTGGTTTATTCTTTCTTGATATAGATAATGTTAATGTTGATCAGTTGATGGAACAAGTTTCTCACCTTCGTGTTTCATTATCTAAGGAAGTTTCTTATGATAGTGAGATGGCTAAATTAGAAACAACTGCATTACTTCCTGAAGATTTGCCTTCCTTGAGAAGGTATTCAGATTCTGATGCGCTTGTTGTCCCGCTGGATTATACCAATATTGAAACCCTGGACTCAGCATCAGTACCTGATAGAAGGGAGAAAAGTAGCATTATTGTTGTTTCGGATGATGAAGTAGATGAACAGATTTTACATGCTAAGGTCATTCAACCCATCAATGATTCACGTCATGGTCAATTAGACAATCAGACAGTGGCTCCAGCAGCTGAGGAAAGCACTTTGGTAATGGACACCACAAAGGATAGGGTTTCTATCAGTAAGGCTTCAAGGGGTTTATGGAATTCCTTTGAACAGAAGGATGTTTTAGATAGATCTGGCCTCACTTCTCAGAAGCAGGATTCTCATAAATTAAGCAGCAAACCACCCATTTCTTTCAAATCAATAGGGGAAGATTATAACAGAAACAAAGTTGAGTCCAAAGGCAATGTAAATGATGCTTTCTCATCTCAGTGTAAAATTACTTCGAAGAACTCTGATGATGCTCCTGTGAGTGCTAAAAGTATGAATCAGTCTCGTCATAATCTGGTTTCTGAAACTAGAGATTCAATACTGAAAAAGATTGTACGTGATGCTAATGACGATCTATCTGAGTCTGCACTCAAATCTGTGAGACAGCAGCCCTCGCTTCTGGCAAAGTTAAGTGCTTGTGGTCCAAAAAGGCAACTTATCCAACTTAAAACACCTTTTGAAAATAGATGTGGAACTCTACAGCGAATGGGGGCTGTATTCAAAAGGTTTAAGCCTCCAAAGCTTGATGACTGGTATAGACCCATTTTAGAAATTAATTACTTTGAAGCAGTGGGGTTAGCATCTGCAAGTGAAGATGAGGATCGTACTGTTGGTAGGTTAAAGGAGGTTCCTGTGTGTTTTCAATCACCAGAACAGTATGTTGAAATTTTTCAGCCATTAGTCCTGGAGGAGTTTAAAGCGCAGTTGCATAGTTCCTTTCTGGAGATGTCTTCATGGGAAGACATGTATTATGGAAACCTATCAGTGCTGTCCGTTGAGAGAGTTGATGACTTTCATCTTGTTCGCTTTGTTCATGATGACAATGTTTCTGCATTATCCAAAATCTTTTCAGAGAATGACCTTGTTTTGCTGACAAAAGAGGCTCCGCAAAGTAATTCCCATGATGTTCATATGGTTGGAAAGGTATCTGGTGTCTTATTGTGCATTTATAATTCTGGTCCATTAGCATGCTATTAAGCCTAGTTTAATGTCCTTGGAAATCCTAATGCAATTTTTCTTTGAAAGAGGGCTAATTAATTATTCGGTATAAGGTATAAACTTTTATCGGGTCTGCTGAATATTTCCCATTATACTAATTGCTCCTGCGGTTCATAGTTGAATATGAATGCAGGAATAAGAGCTCAGCCTATTCCCTACATTTTACTTTATGCTGTGCTGAAGTACTGCCTGCTTCTCAGGTTGAGAGACGGGAGAGAGACAACAAAAGAAGGGCAAGTATGCTTTTAATTAGGTTCTATTTTCTAAATGGATCTTCACGCTTGAATCAAGCGAGGAAGCAACTACTTGAACGTAGCAAATGGCATGCAAGTCGCATCATGAGCATTACACCTCAACTTCGAGAATTTCAAGTGCTATCATCAATAAAGGATATTCCCATTCTTTCAGCTATTTTAAAACCTGTCAAAGATTCTCCAGGTTATAATAAATCACGAGAGCTAGCACTGGGTAGGCTTTCCCAGCCCTTGCAGCAAGCACTGGAGGCATCATTCAATGACAGCCAATTGGAGGCTATCAGTGTTGCAATCGGATTGCCTAATTCGAAGAAAGATTTTGAGTTGTCTCTTATACAGGGTCCTCCAGGTATGCCTCTTATGCACTGTTCAATCTTTAGTGGATCTAAAATTCCTTGCATTTATGGTCTCTTCTATTTTAACAGGTACAGGGAAGACCCGAACTATAGTGGCCATTGTCAGTGGCTTGCTTGGTTCACTACATGGAACAAATGATGCTAAGCATTCTCTAAATGGACGTCCAAATAATAGTTCATGCTCCATGAATACAAGGCCAAAAGTTAGCCAGTCAGTTGCACTTGCAAGGGCGTGGCAGGATGCAGCCTTGGCCAGACAATTGAATGAGGATGTGGGAAGAAATGAGGAGTCACCGGCAGGTTATCTGAAGCGAAGGGTGCTCATTTGTGCTCAATCAAATGCTGCAGTTGATGAGCTGGTGTCAAGAATTTCCAGTGGAGGCCTTTATGGTAGTGATGGGAAAATGTACAAGCCTTATATTGTAAGGGTTGGTAATGCAAAAACAGTTCATCAAAATTCAATGCCCTTCTTTATTGATACACTGGTTGATCATCGACTTGCAGAAGAGAGGAATTTGAGTGATGCTAAGAATGATTCTAGTCTAGTATCTTCTACAGCATTGCGTTCTAATCTTGAAAAGTTAGTAGATCGCATTAGGTACTATGAGGCTAAGCGAGCTAACTTGCAGAACTCGGACCTGAAAAATTCCTTAGATGATGAAATGCTGAAAGGGGATGACAGAAAAGAAATGTCAGATGCCGAATTAGAGGTGAAGCTGCGAAAACTATATGAACAGAAGAAACAAATTTTTAAAGATCTTAGTACTGCTCAGGCACAGGAGAAAAAAACTAACGAAGAAATTAAGAATATGAAACATAAGCTGCGGAAGTCAATACTAAAGGAAGCTGAAATAGTGGTGACTACATTAAGTGGGTCTGGCGGTGATCTTTATGGAGTTTGCTCCGAATCTATGTCAAGTTATAAATTTGGGAACCCATCTGAGCGTACTCTTTTTGATGCAGTTATAATTGATGAGGCAGCACAAGTAAACGTTCTTGAACTCTTGGTTGTGTGGCTTCTCTAGGTTATCCTTATTATCACCTGTAGCATTTCTTTCATTTGTACCTTTTGAACTTTGCATTTTTGTCTGTGCAGGCTCTGGAACCTGCTACTCTGATTCCTCTTCAGCTTTTGAAGTCAAATGGGACCAAATGTATCATGGTGAGGAATATATGAGACTGTAGTATTACATTGAAGCATCTTATATAGATTTTATAACTGAAACTGGAATTCGACATTTATTGTCCAAGGTTGGTGATCCAAAGCAGCTTCCTGCGACAGTCCTCTCTAATGTTGCAAGCAAATTTCTTTATGAATGCAGTATGTTTGAGCGTCTACAAAGAGCTGGTCATCCTGTTACCATGCTCACTAAACAGGTGATGCATCTTTTCTTTCAACTATTATGAAATATCTAGGTTTTCCTGGGTTTTGAACATGATGACATAATGTAATAAGAGTTTCCTACTAATGGTTGTTTGTTATGGAGGCTGTCTATAACATGACTTTGGTACATGCTACTGTTAATTTACAGAACGTTATGATTAACATAAACTTTTTTTTATTCACAGTATAGGATGCACCCGGACATTTGCCAGTTTCCTTCCTTGCATTTTTATGATGGGAAGCTGTTGAATGGAGAAAACATGTCAAGCAAATTAGTCCCATTTCATGAGACTGAGGGCCTTGGTCCTTATGCATTCTATGATGTGATTGATGGCCAGGAACTTCGTGGTAAGAATTCTGCTGCATTTTCTCTTTATAATGAGCGCGAGGCTGACGCTGCAGTTGAACTACTTAGATTCTTCAAGAAGAGGTAGTACAGTTTTCACTTCAGGGAAAAACAAATATTCTTTTTTTATTCTATTTACTTTCTGTAGTTAATTGTCATTAAATTTGCATGATGGATATTTTTATATAGGCACCCCTCTGAATTTGAAGGTGGAAAAATTGGCATCATAACACCATACAAGTGTCAACTTTCGCTTTTGCGTTCTCGTCTTTCTAGTGCATTTGGGTCTTCGGTTATAGCTGATATGGAGTTTAACACTGTGGATGGTTTTCAAGGCCGAGAAGTAGACATATTGATACTTTCCAGTGTTAGAGCAGGTGAGGCATATACTCATGTAAATGGAGTCAACTCCAGCAGTATTGGATTTGTTGCTGATGTTAGGCGGATGAATGTTGCCCTGACAAGAGCAAAGCTCTCACTTTGGATATTTGGTAATGCAAGGACCTTGCAGGCAAATCATAACTGGGCTGCTCTAATAAAAGATGCCAAACAGAGAAACTTGGTAATCTCTGTAAAAAGGCCATATAAATTTCTTACAACAGCTCCAAGGGATCATTCTGCTCCTGAAAAATCTGATAATCATTCAAGACAAGCAAAGAATTTTGGGAATTTTAGAGAACCTAGCAAGCAACACAGGAGTTCAAAGCATATTGGCTCTGTGGGAACAGTTACGGAAGACGATGTTTCAGCCAATAAGGATTCTGTCTGTAGTAGCAAAAAAAGAGGTAGAGATGATCATGGCATTCTACCTGTTGATGATAGTGGTGAGAACAGAATTCTAAAGAATGTAAAGTCTCCAATTTCAAGAGAATATCTTAAGGATGGTGGAAGTAAGTGCAGCCACAGAAGCAAGAAGAAACTTGATTCTGAGAATCCTCATGTGAGTAAGAGGACAGATAAATGCATGAATTCAAAGAGTAAATTATGCGAACAAGAAACAAGCAATAACCTTAAAAAATTCAAATCCAATGTGGTAAAAGGACCAAATAAATCCTTTAAGCATGATAGTAATTTGGAAACTTCAACTTCCCCAGCGGAAGATAGCGTTAAAAGGATGGGGGCCAATGATGGTCGGGCTCCTGATCAAATAGGCGCTTCTGAAGACTTAATCACAAAAAGAAAACAACAACGTGAGGCTGTTGATGCTATTCTTTATTCATCTCTCATTTCTTCCAAGAAGTCGGAACAATCAAAGAAACCTGTACCTACAAAGAGGCTGCTGCCTCCTTCAAGTGTAAATAGTTGTATCAAACCAGCCAAATCTAGAAAAGGTAAGTGTCTGCTTTATTTTTCCAAAAATTCAATATGTCTAGTTTGGTGCTCTGAAATGTCTGCTTTATTTTTCCAAATATGTGTATAGTTTTACCTGAAATATAGCCTTAAACTGACCAGGATGGCTTAAAGCTCTCCTCATAGCATTGAGGTTGAGTTAAAATTTAGTTTAGTTCGTTGGTCTATAGCCTTCTAGTTCTGCAAGTTGGAAGTTATTTGTATATTTTGTTTATATGTTGGTGCCTGTGTAAATGGTAAAGTTTATTGTCTTACCTTGTACTGTGATCACCTTGTACTCGACGCAAAAGGAGTGCTAGTCTGATGGCCCTGGCATAGCATCTCTTTGAAATTTTTCCGTGTGCACATATACTGGGGTGTCTTTGAGCATGTGTGTATGGCCACATTTACATGGAAATCATTAGGTAATAATGGTTATGTAACTTAACTGCATATCTGATATGTAAGGTATCTGTGTTAAACTTCATACCTGATCATAAAGCAGAAGTTGGTAATCAATACCTACATTGGCACTTCCAATCTCATCTGGCAATTGCTGGTCATGTGGGCATAGTATGTACCACCTGCTGGTGCAGCTGACATTGATCTGGCTTGTCATTGGATGTCAAAGTTTACTTGCTTGTTCTATGTAGCCTACATATGTTGTTATAAAAGTATCCTTGTCTTGTGTGCAGCATTACGAACATCAAGAGTTCCTTGTGCCTTGTCTTTGATGACAACGTTTCTATATAGTTCTAGGTTTGGACATTGGTTGATTCTGGTTGAGTACTTGTATATTTGAAGTTCGTCGGCTTTATCATTCCTATTCATATCTGACAGGTCCATCCGTACCTTGAAAAGGTGCAACTGGAGACTAGAGCACAGCAAATCAGAGAAATCTTACATTTTTGTGGTGAATCAGAAAGAAGTAAAAATGGAATTCCTTAATATGTAAGGATTATGAAGTCAAACTCTTGTCTACAATGCAAATGAAGCTTTCTAATGATCTCTATGGCTGGATGAAAATTGAAGGGAGATCAAGGGCCATTTGTCAGCTGGAAACGGTCATGGTCTTGAATGATAAGAACGCCAAGGTAATTATGGATGACCTTAGCGTTTTTTGTTTGTTTTGTTTTGAACATTTTACAGTAGCATACCCTTGGAATTGGAAACCTAGTAATGGTGGCCTAATTAAATGTGGCAGATGAGTTGGGTTTCTCTTCCGTCTGGATCACTGGGTTTTGTTATGAAGTTTTGTGTTATTTGCCAATATGGGTTTTACGCAATACCCTTTTCTTTTAGAGTACCTGATAGCATGCTAGTGCTGTAAATACTAGTTATTTCTGTTGATATCCTGCTGGGTTAGTCAATAAAAAATGTGTATATATATATATATAGGCAGTGACGCAAGAATGGTACCAATCGTGGAGCATCGGATCGAAAAGTGAAAGTTGATTACCGTTTGCTAAGTGTAGGGTTGTAGGTTGGCTTCTTTCTTCTTTTCTCTTTTTGGTATTGTTTTCTTTTAACTGTGGATATTGGTATTTTAATGGAGTAGGCAGGGCTTTCATTTCTGTTGTATTTGTAACAGAAATAAAATCTCTTAACAAAAATAATGAAGCAAGAAGGCAGATCCAAGTGAAGTCTTCACTCCAAAAGCTAGTGAGGGCCCTTACCCGTTTATTCATTCCAGTCCACTCTTATTATATTATATGGGTATGGGAAGTATATAAGAAATAAATGGATTGTAATACAGAAATTACTTTTCTTTTATTTATACGAGGTAGATTAATATTAGATTAGATTGAATATGGTATTCACTGATAAATTATTTCATCAATGTTCTTAAATTATTTATAAAAGTCTTTCTTTTTAAGGTTTTATTTATGTTTTACTTTTAAACTAAAATGAGTTTAAAAATAATTTTCTTAAAAAAACTAAAAGGTTTACAAAAAAGAATAATATTTTTTCAAAAGATGACATGACATGGGATGCCAAAAGATAAAGAACACAATTTTGTTTTTTACTCTTTTTCTTTTCAAAAATTGTAGTCTATATTATCAATAGTGATGTTGAATTCTAATTGGTTTAATATAATTTATTTTTTTTGCTTACCTTTAATTATATGGGATAGATTTTTCAAAAACTATTATAACTAGAAACTTTTTTTCTAAAAATTATGTAATAAATAAAAGAATCGACGATTTAAAAATGATCAACAATTGATTGAGATTTTAATAAGAATAAAAAAAAAATGATAAACCACAATGAATTTTGTCTTATTAATATTCAAAATTTGATAAATAGTTATTGAAATTTGCATTTAGTTTTATTAAATTTATTAAATTTAGTTAAATAATAAATAGAAAAAAAAATATAAAAATAAAAGAGATTTATATTATGAATTCTTTTAATAAAATTTATCATGTTTGTCATTTATAAAAATAATCAGATATATCTTGATACATAATTATATCATAATAAAATAATTTAGAAATATAAAAATTAAAAAGATAAAAGATTTCCACTAAAAAGATTTTCTGGGTCTCATGTTTTTTTTTATAAATTTAATATAATAATGTAAAAATAAAGTATTGAATTAATAATACATCAAGAAACTACAAAAAGAATTTGACTAGAGAAGAAGTGATGCTAATAAAATTGTAGAGACAATGTTAAGAAAAAAAAGAGTAAAAGAATTATTTTAATTAAATTTATTTATTATAATAACAATGATAAAATTAAAATAATTCACCAAATTTGAGTACTAATAATAATAAAACAGCTAATATATTTAAAACAATTTTTCTTATTAAAAATAATTAAATGGGTGGATAAGAATGGATAAAAAAATGATTTAAGAGTGACGATTTTTCATATTCAATATTTGGCACCTGTAGATATTAGCAATAAAAAGGAATAAAATCCTGCAATGCAATCATTCGGATGATATATCAGTGTTTAAAATTGCAATCATAAGCTCACCAACCAAATTACATACACATGGCTGCTATTTTGTTTGCTCTTTGTGTTTCTACTTTTGGGAGGTGCAATTCTATTGGAGTCGCGTGGATCATCAAACACTGGATGAGCCCTTGAAACAACTTGCCAAGTGTTTAATACTAATTACTATAATTAGAATAAACAAATAGTAGCTTAGATCAAAACTGTACGATTTGTCCGCTCACCGAAATAATTAATTACTTCAAATTGCCAATTATTTTTATTTAATGTGATTAATTAAGCATCCCAATACATGTGACCAAATCTGACCATCTCCAACTGCGCTAATCCATCTATTGAACCCTTTCATGTTCTTTTTCTTTTTCTTTTTCGTGTTCAACTAATTATTGATCCCCTCACATATTAATTTTAAATTACTATTCCCCAATTGCTGCAATAAATAACACATTTAATTTTACCTTCCTAATGCATCTCCCATCCATTACTTAAAGTTGGAACACTTTCTTAGCACAAGTAAAATATATGTTCAGGGGATCAAAGCCATAAATAGAAACAAGAAAATGAATTATTAGAAAAATATTTCTAAAATAAGGAAAATTATGAATCAATGAGGGCAGAGAATAGGCAAAATAAAGAGATTCTCAAGGCAGTTGCACCAGCAGCAACCCTAACTTCAATGATTTATCCATAATTAATTAATGGAAAATTATGAATATCACATGGGAATTAAATACTTTACTGCTACTACAAAGCAAGCAGCAGCATCTTCATCTTCTTTAAATCTCACTCTTCCATCCCATTCTGCCTCATACACACACATAAACTCTCTCTCCTCTTCGTTATCTTCACCTTCCTGGGAATTAACTCATAGTATATATGGATTCAAAGAAGTCTAACAAGATCTCTGACATTGTTAGGCTTCAACAGATCCTCAAGAAGTGGAAGAAGGCAGCAACGAGTGCACCCAAGGGTAGCACCAGCAATTCCAACGCTAGCACTGGCAGCAAGAGCATCAAGTTTATCAAGAGAACGCTCTCTTTCACCGATGTTTCTGCAGCAGCATCCGGTGATAATGTTGTCCCCAAAGGGTTCGTTGCAGTTTGCGTTGGGAAAGAGTTGAAGAGATATGTCATTCCGACAGAGCACTTGGGCCACCAGGCTTTTGGGGTACTGCTGAGAGAGGCAGAAGAGGAGTTTGGTTTTCAACAAGAGGGAGTGTTAAAGATCCCGTGCGATGTTCCTGTGTTTGAGAAGATCCTAAAACTGGTGGAAGAAAACAGAGATGTCTTGTCTTTGCATGAATTAGGTTTTAATGCAGACAGAGATATGATTGGTTGCTGGTCACCTTCTTCACACCACCCTCAAATGTGTAGATGAGTTTTACTTACTTTCCTTTTCTTTCTTTTTATCATTTTTGCGCTCCATGTCCATTGGATATAATTGGTGTTTTTGATGCTGTAACTGGTTTGAGAAGGGTATTAAACTTAAGAGAAGGAGGGAGTAAGATTATATATAAGCAAATAAGAATAGTTAATGTTAACTTTTATTGAACTATTGAACTATGATGATTGTTACATAAGACTAAGAATTCTAAGTTCATTTTACAAGTGTGATGGCAATATATACAATTATGCTGAGATCCATTCTAACGGTTATTCTAACGGATAATTCTGAAATGGGTAAGGTAGAAGTGACCTTTCCTGCTCCCTTTCTCCCTGACTCTGCACAAGCAATCTAGCTTGTGCAGCCTCTAAGACCATACCCCCCGACTCTCTTATGTTTTCTTCAACACTCCCCCTCAAGCTGGGTTCATATAAATTTATTGAACCCATCTTGCTGAGAATTGAGTGATAATTCTGTTTGTCAAGAGCTTTTGTAAATATGTTCGCTAATTGATCTTGACTCTTGATGTAAGGCGTTTCAATTTTCTTTTTTTGAACATTTTCTTTGATGAAATGGCAATCGACTTCAATGTGCTTAGTTCTTTCGTGAAACACTGGGTTCGATGCTATGTGGCGAGCAGCTTGATTGTCGCAATACATTTTCATAGGCTCTTTAGTCTCAACTTTCATATCCTTGAGAACTTGCTTGATCCAAATAAGTTCGCTAGCCGTGGATGCCATTGCACGGTATTCGACTTCGGCACTTGATCTAGCAACCATGCTTTATTTTTTGCTTTTCCATATCACTAAGTTTCCTCCTACAAAGATACGGAATCCAGTAGTTGATTTTCTATCACAGCTTCCAGCCCAATCTGCATAAGAAAAACCAACTATATTAGTAGAGTTATTTTTCTTCATCCAGATTCCTTGCCCGGGTGTTCCCTTAAGGTATCTGAGGATCCGATTAATGGCTTCTAGGTGGCTGGTACGAGGGGCATGCATAAACTGACTTACCACACTAACTGCAAAAGAAATGTCAGGCCTAGTGACAGTTAAATAAATCAATTTTCCTACCAAACGCTGATAATGTCCTATGTTGATTAAAGGTTCTCCGTCTTCTAAATTGAGTTTAATTTTGGTTTCCATTGGAGTGATGACAGGTTTAGCTCTTATTTTTCCAGTTTCCTTTAATAGATCAAGGGTATATTTCCTTTGAGATAGGAATAAACCCTTGCTGGACTTTGTCATTTCTATGCCTAGAAAATATGACAGCTGGCCTAGGTCTTTAATGTCAAACTCTCTTTTTAGACTTTGTTTGACATCCTCTATCCCTTAATCATCGTTTCCTGTTATTATGATGTTATCAACATACACTGAAAGAATAATGGTGTGTGTGTGAGTGTGTCTAATGAACATAGATGAATCAGATTCACATTTATTGAAATTAATGCTTAATAAAAAACAACTGAGTTTAGCATACCATGCCCTTGGGGATTGTTTCAGGCCATAGATTGCCTTCTTAAGCTTACATACTAGGGAGGTGTCTGAGATTGACTTATATCTAGGAGGAAGAGTCATGTAAACTTCCTCTTCTAAATTTCCTTGTAAGAAGGCGTTCTTGACATCCATTTGGAATAGATTCCAGCCCCGATTGATTGCTATTGAGAGTAAGATCCTGACTGTATTCATCTTGGTCACTAGAGCGAAGGTCTCTTGATAGTCAACTTCGTAGGTTTGAGTGAAGCCTCGGGCTACAAGTCTGGCCTTGTATCTTTCAATGGTTCCATCACTGTTGTACTTGATCTTGTATATCCACTTGCATCCCATGAGTTGTTTATTTGATGGAAGAGATACAATGCTCCATGTGTCATTTTTTTTAGGGCTGGGAGTTCTTCTTCCATAGCCTTACACCACTTGGGGTCGGTGTTGGCTTCATAAAAGTTTGTAGGCTCGGAGTGATTTGAGATCTGGCATAGATAGTTGCGATATTGGTTAGATAAAATATTGTACGGAATAAAATTCTAAATTGGATATGTCACCGTATGAGACACATAGTCTCTAAATTTCACAGGTGGTCTAGTTTGTCGACTAGATCGTCTCAAGGCAATTGCTTCTTCTGTGACTTCTTGAGATGGGGCTTCTTGTGTGAGGTTATCTCCCCCTTAAGGAAGTAGCCTTGAGACAGAGACAGAAGGGGACCGCTCCTAGGGTAAACACTCATGTTCATAACTGCTAAGAAAAATATCAGAGTTAAGCGGAAATAAAGACGGGAAGGAACCAAGAGTGAAGTTAACACTGGTGGGGTTGATGTAGTAGGGCTCAGTCTCGATGAAAGTGACATCTCGAGAGACATAGGTTTTGTGGGTCAACAGATCATAACACTTGTATCCTTTTTGAGTGGAGGAATATCCGAGAAAAAGGGTTTTAGCAGAGCTCTTGTCAAGTTTATGTTGGCGTGTAATATGCACATAGCACACACAGCCAAAGACCCGGAGGTGACCTAATTCAATTTTCTGACCTTTGAGGACTTCTAAGGGGCTTATATGCTTTAAGGTAACAGTGGGCAGTCTATTAACGAGGTAGGCATCGGTTAGGAAGGCATCCGATCAAAAAATATAAGGGACATTATTTTGAAACAAAAGGGTGCGAGTGACATTAAGGAGATGGCGATTCTTTCGCTCAGAAATGCCGTTTTGTTCGGGGGTATTAACACGGGTGGTTTGATGCACAATGCCATGTTGTTTAAAAAAGATGGAGAAATTTTGATTTAAGTACTCCGTTCCATTGTCGAAGCGAAAATTTTTTAAGTTGGCATTATACTAGTTTTTGATGAAATTATAAAACTCTTGGAATCGCGAAAAAACTTCATTTTTTTCTTTTAATAAATAGAGCCAGGTAGTGCTGGAGTAATCATCAATAAAGGTAACAAAATATCGAAAATGATTATATGAGGTAACGAGGGCAGGTCCCCAAACATCAGAATGTATTAATTCAAAAGCGTTTTCAAACATGCTTGAAGACAAGGAAAAGGGTAACCGAGTGTGCTTAGAAAATTTACACACATCACAATGACTAGAGTCCAAGTTGTAACAAAATAGTTTATTGAGAGCATGGTCGGAGGGATGCCCAAGTCTCCGATGCATGAGCATGTCTTGGGTGGATTTGGTGGATACTAAGCATTTTTTGGGAGATTAAGAAGATAGTATAGGCCATTTTCTAGGTGTCCTTCACCAATGGTCTTCCCGGAAATTCGATCCTGAAAAATGACTAGGGATGGTGAGAAAATAACATTATAATTTAAATCACGAGTAATCTTACCAACAGATAAAAGATTAGATTTAAATTCAGGCAGAAATAAAATATTCGTAAGGTTGGAATTAAATAAATTTGTGGTGTCATAACCCTGAATTTTAACTTTATTTCCATTGGCCACTGTCACATGATGGGAATCTCTGATGCGGTGAATTTTTTGTAATTTTGCAGGGTCCCAGGTCATGTGATCAGTAGCACCAGAGTCAATAATCCAAGCATTTTGATTAGATCTAATATTATTTTTAAACCATTGTAAATTTATTTGAACCGAACCTGACCCATCGGGTTGAGAGGACCCGAACCTGTGGGGCTGCTGAACCAAGGCTTGGAGCTGGGCCAGAATGTCCTGCATTTGGGCCTGTATAATGGGTTGGGCCTGGGCACAGGCTGAGTTGGAGGAGTGGGATGGGCCTGAGGCAAACCTGGGCCAAGCCTAGATGAGTGGGTCAGATCCAGTGATGGTGAGGCCGAGTCGGGTGGTCGGGTCGGGTTGCCAAGTTGCATTCGGAGTCGAGTCGAGTTTCGGGTTAGGGCATAATATAATTTTTTGCATATGACACCCCAACACCTAGAAACATACCCTTCTTCTAGGGTTTTCTTCCCTCTTCCGTCCGATTCTTCTTTCGCCTTTCGTCAAGGCTCCAGGCCCTTCCTACGCCCGTGGTGGTCGTAGCTGAGGATGGAGGTGCCAGCAGCCGTCACGATGGTGGCCCTGCTTCTTGTAGTGGTCACATCGTTCGATGGCGCTCGGTCCTCCCCTCTGTCGATCTTGGTCGCAGCGGGTGAAGTAGTCCTGGTTGTCTGTGCTCTCTGGAATGTTGTTCATAGTATTCCTTCTTGTTTCCTCGTGTTGAATCGTTGTTATCACAACGTCTATTGAGGGCAGTTGAGAAGCAAGAAGGATCTGTGATCGTAAGCCCTCGTAGCTTGAATCCAAACCCTTGAAGTATAAATTTAAGTCCTACTCCGCTCTTCTCTGTAACTCTTCTAGGTCATTTGATGGTGGGAGGTAGTTTTGTAACTCTTCTCACATTGTTAAGATTTCCGTTGAGTATTCTGTGAAACTTTTGGTTCCTTGTGCGATTTGAGACAGTTCTTGTTTAAGTTTGAAAATATGTGCAAAATTGTTTTGATGGCTGTAGAGATTCTTTATTTTTTCCCATATTGCTTTCGATGACTCCATAAAAATACAGAGTCAAGTGATTTGGCTTTCCATGGTGTTGGTGATCATAGACATGACCAAATGGTCAGTCAATTGCCACTCCTCTATTTTTCTCCAATTCTTCCTCTGTTGGAGCCTCTGGATTTACTAGTTTTGGTTTTTGTTTGCTGCCTGTGATGAATCCTATTTTCTTCCTGCCGCTGAGGGCAATGAAAATTGATTTTGACCACTCAAAATAATTTTAGTTGCCTCGCAGCACAATGTTGGTGATTTTGGTGGTTTCGTCGTGAGCCATATTTGAAGGCTGAATTGTGAACTTTTGATTTGGTAGGTGATGACTGGTTATACCAGCTCTGATACCATGTGAACTTTTATTGAACTATTGAACTATGATGATTGTTACAGAAGACTAAGAATTCTAAGTTCATTTTACAAGTGTGATGGCAATATGTACAATTATGCTGAGATCCATTCTAACGGATAATTCTGAAATGGGTAAGGTAGAAGTGACTTTTCCTGCTTTGCAGGAAATGTTGCTCCCTTTCTCCCTTGGTCAGGGATGAGAAGCCTGCACAAGCAACCTAGCTTGTGCAGCCTCTGAGACCATACCCCCTCACTCTCTTCTGTTTTCTTCAACAGTTAATTATTTAATAGAATGATGATATGAGATGAGATGGTGTTTTCCTGGTTGAACTTTATGAGAATGAATCTGTCGATCGATTTTTTTATCTTAATTATCGAAAATGGCTAATAAAGAGAAAAATAAAAAAAAACTTAGCTATTAAATCTTTTTCTCCCACTTTACGTATCCCAGATCTTGATCCACTCTCATGCTGTGTTTTTCTTTTAATTTCTTGGATAAATTAGCCTTCTTGAGATGATTTATATATAAATCACAGGAACTAATAAAATCAAAGAACAAACATTTGGGAGTCAGCCATCAAAATGTATATGTATATGTGTTTATATTTGGCAACCAAGTAATCGTGTCTGTATTTAACTCGTGAGCAATGAACAAAATTTAGAATGAAGTATTAAATTATAAATCTAAATTTTCTGAGGGTCTTGGTTTTAGACAATTTGAAGCATCTGAAAAGTATCTCCTCAAACTGATGGTGTTCGCAGGGTAAATGAAGGCCGCCTTCTTGACTATATCCAAATTCCTCGCCGGCTCTGTCCATCAATATCCTAATTTCAGGCATTGACAGATAGCTGGTTGGAATCACGAACCTCCTTTTCTCTTCTCCTACGTACACCCCAATGTATCCTTTTGGAACTTGTTCCTCTTCGCCCGTCAACTTGCACTTCTCCTCCTCCTCCACCCAATTCTCCAAACCTCTTCTTGACCCCTTCCCAGCGAAAGGAACCCACCATTGCCGCAGCTGAAGAGTGGCTTGGTATACACCTAATTCCAAAATCTTCATTTAGGGCACAGATTATCTTTTATGAAGAATGTATGGCGTTCGATCACAGAGGAAGCCGAAAAGAGACATCAGTTTTGTTTCTAGGAACCATTTTTGTGCAGAAAGAGAAAAGAATGCTCGATCACTTGCCAAATTAAAATGATTATTTATGGTGGATATGAATTTGTTAATTGCAACCTTCAATTCCTGAAAAAGAAAGGAGACCGGAAGCTTCAACCTGAATTAATAAATATAGAGAGAGGAGATGGGGTGTGCGTGTGCCCCTCTCTCTACAGCACAACGTATTAACTAAATAATTCTTATACTCAGTTGGCGCAAACTAATAACAGTTGTTAAAAGAACAGAAACATCTATCCCACAATTTTCTTATCCTTTAAAACTTCATTCTTTGTATCATAATTCTTTTCATATTCATTACTCAAATTTATTAAACAGAGGAGCAATCATTGCATCTTTTTGTGGCTTTCCCACTTACTATTTTTGGTGGCAGTTACTATTTTACCTGTCATGATGTCCTCATTTTTCTTTTTTCTTAACAAAAACTAAGGAGACCCCTCTGTATAAAACCCAAATTCCATTATACTCAAGTTATGCTAGTTGTTCTTTTTTATATCTAAGACTATCTATTAAGAATTTACTCAAAATTAAAATTTGAAAATTTTAATGAAGTCTGTTGCATCTATATGCCTTTTAATCTATGGTATACTTCATAATAGCTCGTGAATCATGTGCAATATCTAAAAAACTATATATTGCTAACCAACAAAATGATAGTCCTAATTAAAGTATATAAGTAGACACATTGGATTGACGGTTTAACACTTTTGTTAGGATTGCAATAGGAACTGATTCCTTTGAGAGTTTATTAGTGTAGGAATTAGGTCTACAAATTAATTAGAAACACAGCCGGCCTAGAAACAAAAAGGAGTAAGCAATGATAAAATTGATAAGTTTAAGGAAGGAGATGTATGTATGTTTTCCACTTCGTATTTGGTTACAAGTTTTGCATTGTCCGTTTTCCTAAATATGTTTGTTTATTGCCTGTGGCTAATTACAAATGGAAAAGATACAAAAAGGATATGTCAAGACTCTATATATATATTTATTGACAAGTGAAATTAGCCAAAAATCACAAGTGGCAAACTCAATTTAGTCTCGGCCTTGAACAAACAATGAACTCAATTTGGTACGAGAGAGTATCTGCATGCATCCCTACAGTGAGCTTATCAGAAAGAATATTCATATTTAACACAAGTGACCAAGTGGACAGAGCGTTTTCATGTTCATATTAGAAATTTTAAAGAAAAGGACAATTGGAATGATCGTACACCCGGCTGTGATGCAACTAATAATAGAATCCATAATATTACACGAGCATAATAGGTTTTTCTTTTCGATCATGGCAACTGCAACTGGAAGCAGCAGCAAGAGGGCCAATACAAATGGAAATGGTCTTAGACAAATCATGAAGCATTGGAAGAGTATGAGGCTGAAGCGGAGATTCTCTTCAAGCTCTCTCATGTTCCCTGGCCGTGTGCCTTGGACAAAACCTTATACTTAAGATTCTTGAGCCCAGTCCGCTTCCTATCTTTATAGGCCTTCTTCAAAAATCGGAAGAAGAATAGGTTCAAGTCCAGTGGAGGAATTGTTTTGCTCTGTGAGGTAGAATTCTTTGAACAAGCATTGAGTTTTCTTTACAAAGATGAGAAGAAATACGGGCGACTGGCGGTGAATGAGTTCTTAAGGCTGATTTCTAAGGTGGGTTTTGAGCCTTCTTCTTCTTCATGCAAGCTGCAGAAAGGTAATTTATTTTTCTTCCCTTCATGATGGGCTCTTACCTCTCGTGCAGAAAAGCTAGGGCTCAATTTGACTGTCTTCATGATTTCGTGATTAATGTAGTAATCTCGGAGTTCGATTGTAATTAGAATATTTTACAAAATTCTCACTGTTTCGTCCTCAGTTCATAAAAAGACGAACCAGGCATTATCACTTTCTAACTTATACATTGAAAGTTTTAACATGGTTTTGAGGTATTTTATTTTTTTCACCTATGTAGAGATAGATATAGATATATTTGTTTTACTTATACATTAGGTGAATACCAAGAAAAGTTCAATGAAAGAGACAGACCAGACCATACGTCCATGTTTAGATGCATTCTATCATTTGTTTTGCCTTGTTCTTTCCATTCTGTCAAGGACTTCCATGCAATTGCAACATATCACTTCCCAAGCAATACCTTTAATACTACTTTCATATTACACAAGATTCAGTTATAGTCTCCTCAACGATATAATATTAATTCAAACAAAATATAACAGCAATCCCTGAAATATTATTAACTTCGACAGAACCTCAACATATCCATGCCAATTACAGAAAGCTTAGAGGTTCCCAAGGAACAGTTGATCTAACCCTACTCTTTCTCAAACCTAGAATAACCCCTGTAGTATTGCTACTTTTACAAGAGAAATAGCTCCCTAGGAGACCCCCTCACATGTCATTCTTGGTCACCATCGCCTGCAACATCCTTTAACTGCTCAACAATTATCCCAATCTCAATGCTATTACATGGGCATTTGCAAGCAATAAAGCCTATCATGTTGTTATTTTTTTGCATAACGATCTACAAGTGCCTTGGCCTTCTCTGGTGCAAAAAACCGAGCCTGCGCAGCGCACAACCGCAAGTAGTCTTAGCTAACCTTATTACCACATATATGTCAGGTAAACATTTCAAATTACAATACGATAAAAGATGTGCATTGTGTACCCCCAAAAATGATCAGGTTTAAATGTTACTGACAGTAGCCACAAAACAATTTCATAGCCAGAAACATACATAAAAAGAAGTTTTAAGTTGTCTAGTTATATAACCAGAGGTGCAGAAAGACCATAGCACTCTTGTTTTATTCATGCAGGCAATTACATACCAGTCAGCTCAAGTACATTATGGTATTAGGCTGCCAGAAACATGGAGGAGATCTATGTGTGTGTGGAGTATTTACATGCATATATAAGCATTTCAAGCAGTGAAAGTAGATACTCACTTGTATAAACATCCTTTCTGCATCCCCCACATTGCCATTTTCTTTCAATATAATACCCTGCAGAACCATCAGAAGAGTAAATTTATATGCAGGTTCTCATGATATTTCGCTGGATGTAGATCATTTCCATGTGGACTTTTCTGCAACGACATCAACCCACTGAAAAGTCTCTTGGTTGAAGATACTTATGAGCCTCAGTTATTTGGTTCTTCAATTATAAGAATTTCACCAAGAGTGAAGAACTATACAGATTTAATACCATTTTCATTAGATTACTGTAATAGTATCTGCAGACCACCTTCAGTGTTAATGACTTAACAGTTTCCGAAGTGCGCACAAATGTCTGGGTTTTCAGTACATGTGGGAAATTAGGCTCTCTGTCAATAATATACTTGTACTACTGACAAAAGTTGTGCACCACAATGACATGTTATCTGAAGCTTTTATCTCTATACCCATGTCCAATTATCAAATATATGCATTGATCCAAAACCTTGAAATTTAAATGGGGCAAGAATCCCAAAATACTCGGGAACATAAGAGGAAAAGAGGAGTGGAATCAAACCTTTGCTAGGTAACCACGGAAATCATTGGGGTGACTAGAGATGAGCTGATCATAAACGGATACAGCATCACTCACATGCCCCCAATCTGAATAGGCCTTTCCTAGAAGCAAGTCAACCTGAAAAAACACATTTCATTTAAAGATGACGTGAAGAAGAATAGTTGAAGGTAATTGTTATCAAGATGGCAACTCACTTGAATAGGGTCCACCTTCTGCGATTCAGTTTCCATTGCATCAGTATCACCTTTAACATCAACATCACCTGATTTTTTTGAATTCAGGCGTTCACGAGAAGCCAGAAGGACCTGAACAGCCTACATAAAAGGAAAAGAAAAGGAGCACGTAAATAGTTTCAAATATTTCGATGACACTTGACTGAGTACAAGTTACGTACTAGATTACTTTTTTCAGCATTTGTGAAAAGCATAGATCAGTTACGGGTAAATCTGGAAAACCATTCATTTTATCTACTTAAAGCAAACCAGTGTTCATGAACAATGGGCGAAAATTGTAGGCAAGTTTCAGATAGGACTGCAGGGGCAAAAGGTTCTATCCACCACATTGTTAAGGTTCTACAACAATGGATCACGAGAGGAACTGCAAGCAAGCCATTTAGAGAACAATTATTTTATACCAAATATTTGAATCTCTAATCCAGCGATATATGGCACATAAAGATGCATGCACCTGTCTGGTTTTAGAATTCTTCTGAAAATGAAATCATTAGAGTGTAATAGCAACAAAACTTAGCATCTAGAGCACAACCAAGGACATAAGGAAATACTGCCTCTTATGAATAATTTCAGTCAAGGAAATGCAGTGTATCCATTCAGACTTCCATCTATAATTAAACCTGATGCCATACCTCATCCGGTTTGTTAGCTGCAAGCAAGGCATTGGTAAAACCACGTAGAACTTCAAAATTTACATTTTTGGAGACCTATCACAAGAGAGCACAAGTGAGCATTGCATAAAAATGGCACACGAACGTCAGTCAAGGAGTTTTAATAATATAGTTTCCAAATTAAGTTTAGGCTCCTATATAAAAATGCCACTTGGCTTAATATGACAGAATATCAACATTATCTTATGAATTCATGGCAGTGCCCCAGTGCAACGCAAATGGACCATGCATGTTATAAAGATACCATGTAGATGGATATTGATGCATCACTATGTAGTCACTGAACAGAGTTATGCAGGTGGCTATGTTTCTGGGGAACCCGATTTAAATATACTGAAGAATTAGAAGGTGTACTATTTCACCACTCATTGGAAATTATGAGTTTGAATGGGTAAAAGACCAGTTTCCATTATCTTGTTAGTGGAACTCATTATGTAACTAGTACAGTATATTAGGCTTTCCTCGCCCATCCACGCTTATTCACACATTTGCTAGCCCACCAGCTTATATCCACAATTACATTTCATAGAGAAATCAGGAGACCATAAATTAAAAGTAAAGTAATATCTAACAACCAATTGAGTATAGCATGTCCGCTATAGGAGATTAATCATCTGAAACAACCATTAGTAGAAGGTGAAGTGTCACAAGCATCTACGAGAACTGACCATTGAAGAGATCCTGTATGCAGCAGCACTCCCCTCATAATCTTTGAGTTCATACTTAACTTCTCCAAGCAAACGAAGAACATCTGTGTCAGTGGGTTTCTCCTGAAAATTTCAATATACTGAGTCAGTAAACTTCTCCAAACTTCACAAGTTCAGCAGAGAGGCAGAGAGGAGAAAACACAAGTTCTCCAGACTTCTCTAAACAAATAAACATTTGACATGGTAAACCTTTGCCAAGTCCTGAAGCAGAGAGGCAGCCTGAGTATACTCTCCTAATTCTGCCAAGGTTACTGCAGCTCCCTGCAAGAATTCTTGGAATAAATTTGGAATTACTGGTGAAGAAAGGAATAGAAGGCAAACAGAGGATCATTTCCATTTATATTGAAAGAGAATACCAATGGATTTTTGTATATAAAATAGGAAACTATGTTTACCTATTAAGAGGAGAAAACACACGAGTTCATATCAGAATAATGGTCTTTTAATTATCTTTCCAGATCTATGTGGTAGGCAACAATTGAGCATGTCAATTCAGTAAGGAATAACAAGTAAAAGAAAAAGTAAAAAATATCCGCGGAATAATTTTAGTTCAATAACAGAAGCAAAATGCTCAACCCCTCAAGACACACACACTCCAGAAAAACTATTTTTGTTACTCACTTCAAGTGCAGTAGGATCTTTAGGGGAGACTGCAAGAGTTGCCTCGTATTGTTTTAACTGAGTCTGTCATATGAAAGAAAGTAAAAGCGTTACAATATTTTTTTTTCACCTGCATAGGAACTAAAAGCAATGATAAGAATGTAAGCGGTTGACAGCTATCTTTGTGGTTAGCAGACAACTTGTATTGGAGTGGCATGGATAAGCTACAGAAGCATAGAAGATATTACGCCCAGTAGAAAACAATAAGTGCACAGAAGTTTATCCTCCTTTAAATGATTAGAACCAAAAAAATGGTCCATTTAAGAAACGGCGAAAAGAACAGGGAAATTAAGACCTAGAAATAAATAACCTGTATAATCAATAGTTAATAATATTGTTCATACAAACCAGAAAAGGGAAGTACTAGGAAAAAAAGGCGTAGGTACTACATAGCATAGTAATGATGAAGCAGAACTCCTATAAGCATCCTCGTAAATAAATCTGAAAAATAATTCTAGGTTAATTCAGTGCATTAGTGCTGTTGCCCCAGTAATCAACCTCAGTAGTAGCTTTCCACCAATACCTGAAGAGTAGCTTTCTCTTCTTCTGATAACTTCTTATCAACTGCTCTAACTTCTTCGGAGGGGCTATCACTGAAAACAGAAGGCAGTATTAAGATGAAAAAATGTCTTAACAGAAAGGGAACTGACAAAGTAGAATGAAATCTTACAAAATGGGACACGGAAAACCTTTAAAGCACCATAGCATACCTTACAGATGGAAGAAAGTCTCCAAGAGCAAAAACTAGACCAAAGACCAGAACAGCTACCCCAATTCCAATCTATTTTTTACGTCAGAAGTTTAAATTAGTAATATAGTGTAGCTGAGAAGACGCCATGCAGGCATTTCCATGCCCAGAACATGACATAATTATTTTACCTTAGTGCCAAGGCCAATTGTCTTCTTCTCAGATTCAAGAGGTGCATCATAGTCGATTGGTCCGAACTCTTTAATTTCATCTGTCTTTTTTTGTTCGAGAGCTGACCTGAGTAGTTACAGAAGGAATGATCCTCAGGGAAAAGAACTGCAAAAATGATGAGAACCAAGCGAATCTTACTAATCAACTATTGTCATTCAATGGAATATAGTAATTTTGAGGTGATGTTAAAGAAATGAAATTTAGATGAAAAAAAAAAGGGCCAAATAATATAGACCCCAACTTGAAGTAAGGCAACAAGAGATACGGTTTAATGAGATTGAAATTAATAAAATAATCTAACTGGGATATTTAAATAAAAAAATTCTGCAAATGGAGGAAAGCAAAGAAGAGATAAGATGGTGCATTTCAATTCATGCATCACAAGGTTGGCGTGCAATAACACCAAAAAGAGAGCTCTTTAAACAATCAGAATGCTATCAAAATGAGAGCTGATGAGGACTGGTAATTAAGTTAATTATGTTTCTTGCTTTTGAATTTCAAGAACGCGTAATGGTATGAAATGGAACCTTCTAACCGCTTCGAGCCGTTGCTCAAAGTCAATATCCATAGTTTTAGGCTTGCCATCGAAACGATTATTGAGAACAGGGGCCTCTACAAAAAAAATCGATGTGAGATGAAGTCATAAAAATCTTACAGTATTATGTTAGTTAGGGTAGAAAAGGGAGAACAGATTCACAAGTCACAAAGACAGTAAAAAAGAAAAGAAAAAAATCTACTTACGAGAAGGTAAAGGCCCAGATTGTCGAGAGGTCAGTTTCTTTGTCTGATAAAATTCAAGCTCTAAGCTTCTAATAATATATAATATATATATTAAAAAAAAAAAAAAAAAAGAGAGAGAATAAAAGAGTGATGAGTAGATGGTAAAGTAAAGATTGATTGATTGGAAGTACCTTGTTTTTGATGTTGAGGTCGTCGTTTTTGGCGCCAAAACCACGCCTAGGCTTAGAAGAATCAGAGCACTGAACTCGAAGAAACCTGAGGAAGCTACTTCTACTGCTACTGCTACTTGCGATTGCTATTGAAGTTATTGACATTTCTTGTTGCTCTTTTTTTTTTTTTTTTTTTTGGCTTTTTGGATTCAATTTTCTCAAGTTCATATTAAAAAATTTGAGAGATAAGGTTCGGTTGTTTATCATTTATTTTGTTATTTCGTCCGGTCGGTCTACTCGGATCAAAAGATCCGGTTTGAATACCCATTTTACCTAAAGCTAATGCTTTCAAGTGATTGATAAGTTGAGATTTAGACTTTGTTATAATTTTAAATTTTAATTAAAGAATAAAATTGTGTGGGTAATTAATATTAATAAACTTTCAGTTTTGCATTGATTGAGATATGATTAATCGCAAATTCTTGTTACTGTTTTGTTTTGGTTGAGCATTTTACGAAAATAAACAGACATTCTTTTTTCTTTTGTTGTATTGGAATTTGGAACCAAAAGGAACACATAATAACAGCAACCTCATTGGGAGTTATTATTATCTTCTAAATAACAAAGTCTGCCAATTCAAACCCACCAGGAAACACTAACCAAATGCATTATAATATCACTCAATTCCACCGACTTCGTTGTTAGGGTACGACAGCCACACAGATTTCCAGGCCATGTTCAAAACCAAATTTATAAACCAACGACTCACAGAAAAAGAAGAATTGGAGCATCCATTAATAAGGAAAACGAAATGTAACTTTTGTTCCCCACTGAGCTCATAAAAAGCTTGGAAATAAGACAAAAAAAAAAAACGAAAACTAAATGTGACTGAACAGCGCTCATGGAAGCATAAAGAAAAATTCAACAATCAAGAATTCTCTATATGCAAAATACAGTGAAAGTTCAATCAAGAAGATGGAGGAGGTTTAGTAGCAGTAGTAACAGCAGTCCAAATCTGAGAAACACCGCCAAGAACATGAGGCCACACAGTTTCAAAGCCTCTGAAAGCAGCACCAGAAGCAACCCCAATAGCAAAAGTTTCAAAATAGCCAGGCTTTGAGTCGATCTTCATATCAAGAATACCCACTCTGTTTTGGACCACATCTACTTTTCTTAAGGTCTCGGCGGTCAGCTTGTCCTTCTTGTTCTTGTTGTTAGCGGAGACAACCCTAAACAGGAGGTTCTGGAGATCTTCAATCACCTTGACAGAGGCTTCTTGTGAGTCTAGTCCTTTCGACTGGTAGTGGGATATGAGTTCCTGTGGGGTTGGACCCTTTTTCTTTGCAACTTTGTTCTTTTCTTTTGATGATGGGTTAGCATTGGGGAGGGTTGGCTGTTCCATTTGATGTTTGTTCCAAAACTTAAAACTGCAAAAGGGGTTTTTCTTTTTTCACTGAAGAGACGAGAGAACCCTAATTCCAAAATCCAATCCTTCGATTTAGTAGAGGTTAAGATGGTGACTTGATTTGGTTTTTTATTTCTTTTGTCTTTAGAGGACGCAGCAGCAGCATTCCTATACTCTTGACTTTGTGTCAGTGTTAGGGTAACACGGACGTGGTAGAAAGGAATGGGTTTGGTTTTGGGCCTTCACTCGACTCCGTCGGGGCTTTTCCTTGGTTCGGTCTGTAAGAAAATTGGCCTTAAATGCTGGTATAGTAATAACTATCGGAGGAAGAATAAGATCATAATTTTAGGGAGCATTGCACCACTTACGAACAAAAGTGGTTTGGGTTTGGCTACGTATCTGCCCTCCACCAATTCTAAAGAGTGCAAACAGTAAAAACATGAATGAAACATAAGAAAGACTGCACCTTATCTCAGTTGCGTCAACAGTAATTTATCTCTATGTGTAAAGTAGTATAGTGATCAAAAGTTAATTGTATCTATCAAAGGACTTTCATTGAGCAGAGGTTACTAACGTCTCTTATTTTGGGTTTTTCAGAAAAGTGCAAATTCATTATATCTAGTAATTGGGCACCCCTTTTGATGTACATCACTCAAAATACCTATCTGTATGTATATCTGCAAAAAAATATCTAGAGATTCCAGGATAATGGGTGCTGTATACTCGCAATAAATATGATCGAACAGCTCTTCAGAGAAAGACAGGAGCCATGACTAATGTGATCGTTGCTAACATTTTTATGAGCACATGAAGTGAAGGTCCAGCTGTGTCTTTGAACGGGTCTCCTACACTGCACGCCATGCAAACAATACCACAGTTATCTCCCAAGGATCAAGTCATTTATACAAAATAGGAGACTATAAACTTGCAAATGCTTTTTCTTTCAAGATTTTAGTACCAAAAGAAAAGCCAGGCAAGATATTATTTCACACCAAATAACATCAGCAGAAATAATTAGAACAGAAAAAGAAAAATATATATAAATACAGAACAGCTGACAGATTGGCAGGACTGAAGCAGAAGAATATAGAAATATGGGATTTATAATGGTATCTCTAATTGGTCTTATTTCTTTATTACCAAGTAGCTCAAATGCATAGGCACAGAAAGAAATGCTGAAGTTCTTCAATGACCCTAGTCCTTGTCTCAAGAAGAACCAGTAATTGCTCTCTAGAGGAAAATTCTAATTCTAACTCCTGTCTCAGTTTTCAAAATGTCCATTTTAAATTCCATGAACGCCATAAAATTACTTCCAGAATGCTCAAGAACCAAAAAGAAAGAAAAAAAAATACCGTCAATATTAAAAAATAACACCAGAAAATGACAAGTCTTACGTATCTCCAGTGACTGCTGCTTTATGACAATCACTCCCTTTGCCTCCAAGAGCTCCAGTCTCAATATATTTCTTTGCATTATCCCATGCACCACCGGCTGTATTCAGGAAAAGAGCCATAAGAATGCCAGAAACTGTTCCGAACATCAGCATGGAAGCCACGACTTTAGCTCCAAGCAGAGGATGTCCTGTATAGTGCCCCAAAATCCGGAACAGAATACCTGCAAGTGAGGCAAGAAAAATACTTTACATATTCCTTGATCGAGTATACAAACACAATCAAGAAGGAAAGCTGTATATAAGATGAAGCGAAAAGGGAAGAAAATGAAAGTAAACATGTTCTTCAAGCTGCAAGAAAGTATACCAACTCATCAATATCATAAACAAATAACTGCTAGCACTACAATAATATAATAGGCGTCGGAAGGGGCACAAACATCAACATCAGATTATAATGACGAATTTAAAAAAGTGTTCCGGCATGAATTCTGGAATTAGACCAAGTGGATCAATATTTAACATTACATACATAGCTTTCTCCCATATTTGTACCCAATATATGGTGAAACTACAATTCCCAGTGTTCTGAAAGAAATTGAACTCAGGACTGCCTTCAATAGTTATTTTCTGAAAGAAAAAATAATAACAATGGAAACAACCTAGACAGCAACAATGCAATCACCATCACTTTCAAAACCAACATAGTCACAAGCTCTTACAAGATGCCAATAGTAGAAAATTGAAGTATCAAACATAAGTAGCAAGGAGAAAAATAGATGATCGACCTACCCACAACTATAGGTGATACAATAGCCAAAGCACCAGGTTTTATCATCTCCCTCAAAGAAGCAGATGCCACAATTGCTACACAGCGACCATAATCTGGCTTCTCCTTATAGTCCTGAGATGAGCAGGTTAGATAAGTGTGTTATTTAAAACCCAGATTGTGAATGCAACAGCAAAACAGCCTAGGAAATGGAGCAAACTCTACAAATATACTCAGTGCACAAGTAGACCGTAAGCCTCCTATTATGATCATGCAGTGTTCATCCTATTTACTTGTAAATCCTAGATGGTGTGAGAGCACGGTGCATTACTTTCATGTCCACTAGGTGCAATGTTGATACTACCTCATGGAATATATGCTCACCATGATACCTGGCCTCTCAATAAATTGCCTTCTTACTTCCTTGACAACCTCTTGAGCAGTTCGGCCAACTGCTGAGCAGGCCCATGCACTGAACAAGAAAATAAGCATTGAGCCCAACAATCCACCAACAAAAACTTCAGGAATGGCAATATCAACCTGAAAGTGAATTGGAAGTACAAAAGTAAGATAAATGTGCAAAAGCATTGCTAACAAGAATAATTAGGTGAGAATACAATTAAGCTACCTGATTAAAAGGTACATGAGCAAATGTAGCAACCTCATCCATATAAGCACTGAATAGAAGGAAAGAAGCAAGTGCTGCAGATCCAATGGCGAAACCTTTGGTGGTAGCTTTTGTTGTGTTTCCAACCGCATCAAGGACATCAGTAATCTCCCGAACACTTTCTGGCTGTATACAAACATATATATACATACATTGAAGAAAATGAGGAAATTAAGAAGAAGGCATGGTAAATCCAGAGTGACTCAAATTTTTCAACAAAGATACCAGCAATCAGCTATTACCTGCTGACTCATCTCTACGATTCCACCAGCATTGTCCGCTATAGGGCCAAACATATCCATTGTAAGAACATAGGCAGCAGTGCTGAGCATTCCCATTGTTGCCACAGCTGTACCAAAAAGCCCACCAGTCGGCTTTCCAGCTTCATCCACCAGACCTGATGTATGACCCAACCAAAAAGCTGAAACAATAGATATACTGATGACAATAACAGGAAGAGCAGTTGATTCCAAGCCCAAACTAACTCCAGCAATTATGTTAGTCCCATGACCAGTGGTGCTTGCAAGAGCTAATGTGCGTACAGGCTCATGCTTGTAATCTGTATAGTACTTGGTGATCCAAACAAAAACATATGCTGTTATGATACCAACCAATCCACACAATGCAAAGTTAAACCAGGCTGAAGGTGCTTGTTCTGTATGAAGCATCCAACGGGTGGACTGGCATATGGACAACACAAGCAAACCATATGTTAGAACTTGAATACAAAAATCAGAAGCAGAAAAGTGCAGGCTTTAATGCTTGTTTCATTCTAAATATGAAGGCTCAGCATTAATATTATGAAGACATTACCGCTTCAAATTCCAGCAGTGTATAACAGTTCAAGAGAACACGAAAAACACTTCAATTTTATATTTATAGAAGACATTACCGCGCCAAACGTGATAACAGCCAAAACGATAGTAACAGAATATCCTTTCTGAAGTATCGCCATTGGATCCTCCATAGCGGACTTCACACTAGAATCACGAGTACTCCTAATTGAAAGTATTCCAATTGAAGAAATAACCAGGTCAAACGAATGAATTACCAAAGGAAACAAGATGAAGCCAGAAGGATCTGCAAGAAACATACATAAGTGAGCAAAAGAAATTTCTAATAGAAAACAAGAAAATAATAAGATGACCTAACTGTGGCAAAAATGAAAATGTATTAAGGGTCACAATAGTCAGAATCATGTAAGCCCCATGTAAAGGGGATGTTAAATTCTTCCAAATATCATCACTAAATAAAATTGTAGTTGGGCTTATTATGGGGAAATGATATGTATATAAGTACAGATACTTGCCCTCAATTTTGCAACGTTGAGCCATTGTTCCACCAAGTATCATAGCACTGATGATTTCAGCAGCAATACTTTCAAAAAGATCAGCACCTCGTGCAGCACAATCACCCACATTGTCCCCGACCTTTTAAATTGGGGAAAACTAGTTAAAATAAATTTTCCTATAGTTTCGTTAAAGTCAAAGCATTGGTTAAGAACACCATTGGAATAGCTCAATAACAAGCAAAGAAAGAGGGCTAAATACCAGATCCGCAATCACAGCAGGGTTTCTAGGATCATCTTCAGGTATTCCCTGCTCTACTTTCCCAACAAGGTCAGCTCCAACATCAGCGGCTTTTGTGTATATTCCACCACCCAACTGAGCAAACAGGGCAACAAAGGAAGCTCCAAACCCATATCCCACAAGGAGAAGAGGCACTAGGGCAGAAAAAAAGTAACAAGCAATTAAAATAGCAAGAGGACTAGCAAAACATGCCACAAAACACACCATCCTTGATGAACAAAAACTTTTTAAACAATACATGTTACGCATTGAACCAACTTTAGTTTAAACTCATTCACTATATGCACTCAGATTCATCACAATTAAATCACAGAGAAAGAGAGCTGTTACATACAATCAGTAACCTTCATTGACCCTGGAGTATCCACCCCCAGCCAAACATAAAAAACGGCATAAAGGATGGCTATACCAATTACAGCCATACCAACAACCACCATAGCAGAGAAACCACCAGCACGTACAGCTATCTGCATATCAAGTTTTCCAGTTATAACATACTTCTCCAACTGTTATAAAGACAATGGACCTTAAAAGGGACAACCTGCAATGCCTCTCTAGCTGATCGTCTTGCAGCACTAGAAACTCTAACGTTTGCACGAACTGACACCCACATCCCAACATAACCTGCTATACCTGAACATAAGGCTCCCAACAAGAATGCAGCAACAGTGATATATGCAGATGTTGACCTGCATAAACAAAACCATGACTGAAATGGCATTGCAGATAAAAGCATATCCATTATGCTTCACAGATAATTTTGACATATGTAATCACCTTCCAAGGCCATAAGCTTCTTGTTGAGGAGTTGTACTGCGGAACAAATAAATGCAGAGGATCACAAGGGCAAGCAACACTGCCATCTTCGAGATAGTCCCATACTGAGTCCTGAAGAAGCCTTCAGCTCCATCACGTATTGCATCTGATATCTAGAAGTAGGACAATAAGTTTTGGAAAGAATTTAGCGAGTCTCAAAATTATGACAGCAATTTCTTCCTACATTTTAAAAGGAAGATATGGATCGGTATTTAGGCCAAATACATCTGAAATCATGTACCTGAACCATTTCAGGAGGACCCTCATCCTTTGCTAGTACCCACTTAGTAAGATATATAGACAAAAGGAAGCTGATTATACAAATTGTAAAGACAAACACAATGATTGGAGAAGTAGTCGCTCCAATATAAAAGATTGCTCCTAAACCCAAGAGCAAAATTATAAAAAGAACCCGGACATTTATTCCCATGAGAACTCGAAAAACCTGCATAAGGAAAATTGATTAGCCCATGCAAGTAAGAAGGGAAAAATCATAATGACAAAAAAGAAAAGAAAAAGGTTGTGGTGCCTATTTGTCATGAAAGGAAGTACTTTCTCGTCTTTATCCATTTATGTGAATTATAGAGTGCATTGGCAGTTGCGCAGATGGAATAGTTACATAAAGAAGGAAAACTGAAATTAGTAACTCACGATGGGTGTATATGGTTTTGTACGCATATTGGGGAAGGTCCTTGGCCTGTCTTGGTAAGGCCCACCCTCAACATCATCATCCATCATCATTGTATGGAAGGAGTTCACCCTTCGAGCAACAGGAAATGGAGTGCGGTCGATGCCTTGGGGCAGGTCGCCCCCAGAACTGGGTCGCTGAATTTTGAAGAGCAACAAGTAGTGCTAGTGTTTCACTGCAAACGGCCAAATTTCTTGTGCAGAAGCAAATACATAGGGTGTTGGCTCCCAGAACAACTGAGGGTCCTGAGAGAAAACATTATAAGATGCAAATTGTCAATGGTCCGTATATATCAAAAAGACAATCAGAAGATATGTTGAGATAGCTCAAGAAAGCAGTTAAAACTAGTCAGACTTTGGTTGGCAACGAAATTCCGACACGGACCTAACAGAAGGGAATTGTAAAAACTTAAAATTAAGATCTATACATTAGATTTAAATACATTCTCAGCAACCGTAAAATTTAAACCTAGAAAAATAAAGATTGAAGGGCAGCATAATTCCATCTCAAATAGGGGAGGATGAAAAGAGAAGAAAGATCTGTATGCATAAAAAGCCAAACATAAAATAAATAAAAATAAAAATGCAAAAAAAAATAGATAGAAAATACCGGTCAATGAATGGTTTTCACAGAACAAGCACACCTCTCTCTTTCGTCTCTGCAAATATACGCAGACAGACAGCAGACCTCTCAGAGAGGAAAAAACAATTAGACAAAATTTTTATTTGTGAATTTTGGTTGAATTTGGAGTTTAGATCTCTGTGTTTTAATTTCTTTGGTAACTGACTATTAACAGGCCATGTCAGTCTACCAATAATATATAGACATCTCATCAAATTCTTTATATGGAAGCGGAGCTGGTGCATTTTTCTATTGCAAATAGTACGGATAAGCCCCTAAATTCTTTGCCAAATTGGAATTAAGCCCTTAGTCTTCATAATAATTCGGTTATACTTTTAAAATTTAAAACAATTATATCCATGAAACTACCCCAGCTTTCAACTAATGTTAACCGCAGTGATTTTACTTTTTTTTGTTAAAATGTCGAAGAAATTATTCTTTTATTATCCATTAATAAATAGGACTAATACTTTTTTATATAAGAAAATATATAAATTAGTTAAAGTAATTTTTTTAATATTTAATAATAATCAATTATCTTATTATTTCTGGACGAAACAAATAAAATTAACTTTAAAGATATAATCAATATCTATATATATCAAAGCAACATTTTGAATATTCTTTCTCTTTTCTATATAGTTTTTTTTCTATTTTTAAGATATTTTTTTATCTATATAAATTATTTCTTTTTCTCTTAAGTTCTTTTTTTTCTTTATCTTAAAATAAAGTATTTAACAGATTTTATTTTACCTAAACTTTTTAATTTTCTTTCTTTCATTGATTTTGCATCTAAATTTTATAATTTTTTTTATTATTCTTTTTTTATATATAACTACCGGCACTTTGCTAGTGTCATTGCATACTATAATTTTATTTATAATTATATTAGTTTAAAATAAATTTTATTTTATTCAATGATATATATATATATATATATATATATATATATATATATATATATTAGTATTTTATAAAAATCATAGTAAATTTTTTAATTTTTTTTAATTTTTATATGTTAAGATAAATAAACATAAGAAATATATATACTTATCAATTTTAACTCTTTATCTATTTTATTACATTAATAAGTTCTCGTATATTTAATAAATAAGATTACTAGAACTTTTGTTTTTATTTTTTTTATTTTTTTGATATTACATATATATATAGATTAATTTTATTTATTTATTATATTGAACTAATGAATTTATCGATTTGTCAAAAATTCTTTTAACTATTTTCATAATCCAATTGTAAACTCTTATTCTTTTACTATTTTATTACTTATATATATATATATATATATATATATATATATATATATATATATATATTTTATTAGAAAGATAGTAAGATTTATTATCAATATGTGGTATTTATTATTAATATGTGGTATTTTTAATAATTATTAATACTTATTATAATCATTTTAAGAATATAATAATCTTATATTGAAATAAATAAAAAATACCTATTCATTATTAGTATTATTTAAGATTACATTAATTATTTTATAAATATTTATAAGTTAATATTTTTTATGAGCATGTCATATGTTCTTTTCTATTTGAAAAATAATATGACATGGCTTTATAAAATTTTGCCACATAGAAACTCATAGAAAATATTTTTTTATTTATATTTTAGAGATTTTTTTAATTCTTATTCTCCTATTTTAAAAAAATAAAAACTCTTAATTTTTATATTTTATTTATTAATTTGCCATTTTTTTCCACAAGCTACCATCATCTTCTTCAACTCAATTTCTTCAATATTTTTATGTTTGTCATGAATTTTTTTTATAAACAGATAAATTTAAATTTATTTTTTTACTTTTTATGCTAGACTAGTTAAATTCAAATCAATAGTCTCTCTATATAAAAAGAGTGTTTTAAGAGATATCTTCTCTTTTCTAAATGTATTTTTTTTAAAAGTCATTTTTATACATTTTGATATATTTTCTAAAGTTTTTTATCCCATATTTTAATATAATTTTTTTCTATTTTTTGAGAATAATTGTGTGGTCTTTTAATATAGTATTTTTTTTCTGTTAATGATTTAATTAAAATCTTTATCTGTTTATCCATATTATTATCTCCTTCACTTTTAATAATGCAAGTTTATGCTTTTTAATTTTTTTATTTCTTTCAGATATTTTATTTAAAGAAACATAATATTGAAACATGAATTATCAAATACTAAAATTTTTAATAATCTAATTATAATTAAATTTAGTAATCGATAACTTATGATATATAATTATCTAATATTTTAATATTTTATTAATATTTATATAAATAAATTATTTAATATTATTTTAATAATATTTTAATTTGCCCGCGTAGTTCAATTCTAATTGAAAATATATATATATATATAGTCTTTGCCTTTTGTATTCGTTTGAATAAGTAAAAGGCATTAATTATTAAAGATTTATGTTTGCAATTTGTGGCCAACAGATATGGAAACAGAATTTCGAGTTTTAGATTATTGTTTATTTCATCATCTTCAAAATTAGATAATTTTGGATTCTGCTAATGACAGGTTTGAGTTTGGATGCAAGTCTTCTTTAACATGAGTTTCTTTTAATTATGAATCGGGATCCGTATTAATTTACCTAATTTTACTCTTTGATTCTTGAATTCTATCCAGTTAACAGTTTCAAAATCAAGTATAATATAAGCTTTTTTATTGATATTTTTAGTTAATGAGGTTGTGGAGTTAGGCAAAATGAGTGTGGGACAGCAGAAACATTATTCACTGGCAAATTATATTTATGACAGAGAGAAAGTGTGCAGTTCATTAATTAAAAAGTGGTTTATATGAATTGAAACATCAAGAAGCCACTAAATAAAAGGGAATGACACATATATAGCGCCCATCACCATTTCACTATCATCACCTCAGACGTCTCCTCTTCAACATTCCAGGATTTGCTCGATGATTTTTGGTCTTCTTTAGCCTTTGGGATACACGACTGACTTTCTTCAATCTCACACCATGCCTACTGCAAGGATATCCAACTTTTCTACCAAAACTCATTACCTCATCACTTTCAGAGCAGCCCCAGCCCCAGCCCCAGCCCCTTTCAATGTCTCCACAACCTCTCCTCCTCCTCCTATGTCCACGTTTAGTGTTCTTTAACTTATGCCATAAGAAGCAACTCATGTACTCTAACCCCGACCAGTAACTCTCGCATGCGGCCCAACACATTTTACAAAGGCTTCTTCCTATGCATTGCCAAATCCCAATTTTGAACAACAGGTACAAGAACAACAAAGCTGCCATCATTTAAATTTCAAAAACCATTATTAAGCTTATTCCATGGGATGATTAGGCATATACATATATGTAAAAGGAGAGGGGGTATGGATTATTACTTATGTAGCAGAGGCCCAAGATCATGACCAGCTTCACCACATCGGAGACGCACAAGTGCTCCACGAAACACATAACATCCCATGGCCCTGCACAAACATCCCTGCACGGGACAAATTCATAGAATAACTGCTGTGGCGAGTGACACAGTGAAGAGAAATAGAAAAAAAAGCAGGAGAGTGAAAGAAGACATTACTGGCATGATGCTCCAAGAAAAGCCCTAAAAGGAGCACCGAATAAATTGCCAACAACACCTCCGACTCCATTTGCTGCTTTAGTAACAACAGCCCCCATTTTTACTAGTAAGCACCCACAATGAATACTGCTGGTGATAACAGGATTGAAGTAATCAAATTGCATTCATTTCCTTCTGAATCTCCAAATTTTATTTTACATATATATTTTTTTTTGAAAAGAAAAAAAACAAACCTACCTGTTTTGTTTAATACGCTCATTAATATAACAAAGGCTGAAAGTGGGAAAAGTAAATCAAAACAGCAGCGGATCGTGAGAAGAAGAAAAAAGAGGCAAACGGAAACAAGAGTTGGGTTATTCTTAGATATAACAGAAAAAGAATCGGAGTAAACCAAACAAAAAAAGAAAAGAAAACGAACCTCTGAAAATTGTATGAACTGTTAATTTGACAGTTACTTACTTTGTTTATGGGTCGACTAAGAGTCCTCACAGTTTCAGCCCAAACTATTTTCTTTTATAAAAACAAGGATTCCATATCAGATGCATATTTACAATTTACGCACTTCAACAGCCATATACTTTTAGAATTTCATATCATCCGCCACGAAAATGCAATGCAGTCTATGCCTTACTTATAATCTTTATGGATTTTTAATACCTTATTCATCATAATCGTAATCATAATCATAAACATAAACATAAACATAAAGAAAGGATGCTTATTTATCTATTTATTTATTTATTAATTAGAGTCTCCTCTATTTCCTTTCCTTTTCTTAAATATTAATATTTATTTTAAAATAAAGTAACCATATTTTATTTTAACAATTAATATTTTTTATAAATTATTAATTTCGTAAAAATAATTCTTTTTTTGTAATATTATTTACTTTGTTTATAATTAATAACACTTACAAAAAAAATTAATATAATTTATAAAAACAATATATAAAATATTATCATTTTTATAAAATATTAATTATTATAAAATTATAGAAGGTTTAACGGATTGCCAATCATCTTTACTTATAAAATCTTAAAAGAAAATTTAAACTAATTAAGAATAAATAGTATTTAAAATAAAGTAATTTAGTGACGCTTTCGTAATAACAAAATGGTAAGATTCCATCCATATTTCCATGTAAGTGTGATATTTACAATAATAAACATCCTCATACAATAAAGTGGTGAGCGAAATCGTCATCATTTTTATCCAGCATTTCCTTTAAGCTACATTCTACATTCCTCCTCATCACCGCCCAATATCTTGGCTTTATCTTCTTTTCCAAGGAATAACTAAAATACCTTGGATATTCCACTACTTCTTTCACTCCTTTCCCCATCGTATTCACCAGGAATTCATACTTTGGTCTCAATACCTCCTCGATGCTGTACCCTAGTAACGGAGAGAACCTACCCACCATCAACCCAACCTCCTCCTTTGTCACTCCTACCTCCATCAAGTACTTCATCCTGCCAAAACATTCGCATACCAATCAATCACCCTCTGCCCATCACCCAAAACTTTTACCATAATTAAAGCATGATTACCTAGGATGTAATGTCCTTTCGATATCAGACACCAGCAGCTCTGGATATTTCTTTATCGTCCGACACAGATGGTCTCCATAAACACCCATCCATGTAAGAAACTCCACTTTTTTCCTCAATGTCTTCTCTGCACTCGTAGCAAAAATCTCGGGACAGCGCACAAGTATCTTTCCCACGCTTTCCTGATCGAATCCTAGCTCTTTTAAAAACGAAACCACCTGTGCATTGCAGCAACAGTGTTATTCAAAGGACTTAATTCTTGGATCCTGAAACCACATTTCAGACTTTTGGGAAGCAAGACAAGCCATACTAGATGTCCAGCAATAAACAACCAATGCCCAGATCCTTTACAGAAATATATATATATATTTTGCATAAATATGGACATCTATTATCTTCACTGCAATACCAAAGACACTCTTAAAAACTGTTAATCGCATACCTGCAGAAACTCTTCAGGCTTCCTTAGTAGCAACTGAGGACTTTTAGCGATCACATGTCCCACCTTCTTGTGTTTGACACCTAATATTCCAAAATGGTCCACAATCACTTTCAACTTGCTAGTTGAACAACCCAACAAATGAGGCCAGCTTCTGATTGCTTTGTCAATGCTCGCTTTTGCAACCTGGTATAAAACGTATTCACCAATTTGATGCATAAACACAGAATAGAAATATAAATATTAAGAAAAGTGAAGCACGGCTACAATCATAGAGTAGAAAGCATTTGCATCACAGCTAGTAAAGTCTCAATGGAATCATGTCCATGGCTCAGTGCACATACACACACCCCTATATATATAGAACATTGTTGCAAACATAGGCCTATGAAAATGATGTACCTTCTCCGCATCGCAAAAAGAAAGAATCTCCTTATAATTATCTTGAATGCTCGTTGAGAGAATCCATGGATATTTAAAAATCATTTTACCAAAATCCTCATCAACTGCACCAACCTGAAAAAGGGTTGCATGACAAGATGTTCATATCACAGGCTGACAATATCTCAACAAAGTACAACACAGAATTCACCCAATGAAGCTTCCCCTCCTCTCCTTGCTCCCATCCCACCAAATAAATATAGAATGAAGAATGTCAAGTTCGAGGAGTTACCTTCTCAAGAGCCAGAACTTTTCTTTTAATGACCTTAATGTCGTATAAGATAACAGGAGGAAACAATAGGAATATGCTGTCCATACGTTCCTTGGGAACCCCTAAACTTTCAAAAAATTCCACCATAGGCTTCAGATGTGCGTCTGGTTGCAACAAAAGAGTCCGTGGAAATGATTCAATGAAATAACGAAAAGTAGCATCTGAAGAACCAAGCCTATCTAAACCTCCACGCCTTGCTTGAATCTACACCATAGAAACAGGAGCTCATCTTACAAGACCAAAAATCTTGAACCAAATTTTAAAATAACAGAAAGTCAAGGGATTCCAATGGTATAAAATATCGGGGAAGGACAAAAGCAGATAAAACCTTTTCGAACAGAGACAAGGTCTGTTGCAGATCGTCATCAATAGGTATAGATAAGTGCATCATCATACGTCGTGCATTTCTTCCAATATGGCCTTTATCATCACTGCCAGAAAAGAACATTTCCTTGATATACTTAACCTAAAAAGGCAAGTGCAAAATAAGCAACAAATCCAGAAAAAAAAAGAACGAATTTATAGACTATAGTCCTAAGTCATAGGCGAATTATATTTCCAAAGAACATAAACAAAACAGAACTAGCATTCGTTACAGCTAAATCCAACACCAAATCAAAATTCTAACTGATTTGTATGCGCAGTACTTGATTCTTTTTTTAGTAGCAAGATGTATTAAACGAAGCAAGAAGATTGTCGCATTTGATGAATCTTTCAAATTTTCTCCAGCAAATGCCACTTGTCCTTTTCACATAAAACGTTTACAATGCCCTAACGACTGATATAAAAAGAGAAGACAGACCTTGAGAATGAGAGCAGGAAGCGACTCGGTGGAGAGATATCGAGCGACATTCATAGCGGAAGACAAAGTGAAACCAAGACTCTCGAGAAAAGCAACCTTACCATTATCACCCTTCTCCTTGGCCATATAAAGGACCTTCTCCTTAAACCCCAAAGCATCAAATTCCATTTCATCACTTTTCCATGCGTTCCACTCCTCCAAATCTTTTACACTGTCAATTAGCATCTTGGCATATTGGGGACAGTTTGAAGCAATGGAAGTGGAATCCTCTATGGTGATTCCAAATTCTACAAGGAAGTGGGAAATGGCTTCTCGGGTATCGTCGAGGTGTTCAGCAAGGTATGGAGATGGGTTGCTGGGGTTTTGACATTGAGGAAAAAAATGCTTTCTGAGGAATTGCGTTGTAAAGGAATAGGCTTTGTTGGGGAAAGGGAGTCGGGGGTGGCGGAATTGGGGAAAAGAGAGAGTCTTTGGAGATGAGAAGGGAAGATTGGCAGTTGTAGGAATTAAGAGGGACTTGGCGATCATGCTTCTGCATACAATCACAGCATTTCTCCAACTAAAACCCTAGCTACACCTCCTTCTGCCTTCTGCTGCTCTAGACTCTTAACCCCTCATGCCTCTTTATTGTCGTTTTCTATTCTATCACTTAGCTTTAGCTATAAGAAGATGGGTTTACGCTTGTCGTTTTCATTTTAATTAAAAATAGAATGTTGGATTATTTTACTAAAATTGCAAATATAATTTATTTACTAAAAATAAATAACGCAGAATATTATTGTTTTTCATAATTTAATAACATATTTCCCAATTACAAAAGATTTATTATTCTTTATAAATTAATAATAATATTATTAATCGAGTTGGCAGTGATTATAATGAAAATTATAAAAAAGAAAAAGAGCGGCACTTTGTTATTACAGCCAAGAAAACCAGTCTGCCTAGAACAAAAATATATCTGCGCTGTGCACACTACATTACTTCCTAATATCACCTGCTGAAACAGGGGAACTTACTGATAATAATTACATACATTCCCAAAACTAAACTAAGATTAATTCTGATTCTGCTTTTCCGATATGTCATCAACCAGGTCAAGCCCAACTGCCTCGAAAGAGAGCACTGGTAGCTACACTTTCTCCAAAAGTCTCTACTAAATCAGAACAAGGTGAATCTGCTGCTGCTTCGCATTCTGTCTTCAGCTCCAACCCCAACTCATCCTCTATATCATCGGAGGCTGAAATCAGCAAAAACTCGCATCCTTCGTAGTTCAAAAAGTCAGGGGGATCAGCAGGGCAGTATCCTTTTTGCCCAAACTGCCCTTCAAGGTGAGCAGGAAACACGGCCTTGCGCTTGTTCTGAAGTCCTCTGAATCGGGAACTTTGATGCTGCTCCGGATTCTTGATTTGTATAACAAAAGAGGCTTGGCGATCAATGTTGAGGGACTGCTGGGGCTCATTTCCCTCGTCTTCAGGAGGAAACTCTAGCTTGTAAACCAAATGAGTGTGCATTCTCTTGAAAGGATTGTGCCTTAGTATGCGATAAATACCTTCTCCCAGTGCTCTTGCGGGATACTTGTGTCGATGCCCTCTTGTGGAAGTATCATATTCCTCTGATACAAACCAACAGCAGCAGAATTATTATTATTATTATTATTATTTATAAATACTCATCATAAGCACAGACAGAAGAAAGGAGCCAATCAAACGTAAAACCTCCTCCAAGAGCGTTCTTGACATCATCAATGTTTGTAGTGACGAGGTCGACAAAACCCCAATAAGGTTGGCTTTTCTTGCTTGGGTCTGGAAGGCTTTTGCGTCCCATCACAATAAATCGCAGCAACGCCTCCTTTTCTATGTTCACTTGCTGCCATACAGACAAACTAATTCAACTAATTGGGAGGCCTAACAGCAAGATTGAAAAACAGTGAAGTTATGATGAAGTGATACCTGGGTACCATGTCCACCCTCCGTCTCATTCTTGGAAGAAGAAGAAGAAGAAGGGGAGTTCTTTTTGGAAGCTTCCTTGCCAGAGTGAGGATCTTGCTTCTCTTCAAGGGATCGCTCTCCCGATTCAGGGCGTAAAACAACATACAAACGTTGAACGTCATCAGGAGAGTGAGCTTCTTCTTTCTCAACTTTAGGCCTGTAGAAGAAGAATATCTCTCCCCTCTCCTGCACAGTAATACTGATTTCTATTATATTATCTAAAAAAGAAAACAACTTTTAAATCCTAAACAAACGCTACAAAGACAATTATACCTGAATCTCAATCTCAGGTTCGCTTCGAGTCTTGACTTCTTCACCTTGTCCCATTTTCTTGCGAATTTTGTAGAAGATGATAAAATAGTTGTTTGTAACCGAACAGAAACTATATATGAAGAAGAAGAAGAAAGGTACAAGGTGAAGTGGACACGTGCTTGTAAACTAGGCACGTTTCCTGTGCTCAAGAAGACACGTCCTCTTGATTCTTTTTAGGAACTAAAAAAATGGAAGGTAAAAGAAAAGACATTTAAACAGCTTCTCTCATTCTTAGTATAGACACAAAGGAGTCATAGAAACAGAATATGTTATAGTTGTACTAATAAAAAGAATAACAATCTCTGCATTTCCATCAAACTGAAAGCAGATGCTGTTTATTGAGACTTGTGTTGGTAAAAGAAAAGAATTCAGCTACTCTTCTCTCATACTAGTATTGTTACCACTAATAATTACAAAGATTTTGAGTTTCAATATTAGTAATCGTCAGTAATGTTTAGTACATATGTACACCCCACACCAAACTCCAAAACTCTGTGCTCCCCAACTGCGTAATTTAGTATATGCTTTTGTTCTTTTTAGATGAGGTAATAATGATGGAGCAGCCTCCCACTAGCTTTTAGTTATGTGCGGCCTCAGCTTGTGTTTCTGCTAATGATGATGATGATATGCTTGATTGGCTATATAAGCTTTCTGGACGTCCCCCTAATGGATCACTTATCACTTCCTGTACATATTTCATGCACCATCGTATACTCTTATTAGTATTATCATATCTCAATCTTATAAACCAAAACCAGCAACACTAACCCAGTTCATCGTAACTCACCTGTGTCGTTGTTCTTGAAACATAGCTGTGGTGTGGGGAGGGGCCTCCACTGCTCCCCAAAAGCATGTGGTTCATATCCTCCTCCGCAAGACTCCTTAATCTTTCCAGCTCTGGCAGCACTTCCTTCCCAAGATCTGGCCTGTCTTTCCTCCTTAGTTCTGCACATTGCAGTGCTAGCTTTGCAAAGGTCAATGCCTCTTCCATTGGCCAATCACCCACTGCTGGGTCTAGAATCTCCTTGAAGCTTCCCTTCTCAATCGCTTGTTCTACCATGTGAGTCAAACCCATTGGTGGCTTCGCCGTTATTAATTGCAGCAGCATTATTCCCAAGGAATACACATCAGATTTCACCCCTAGCATCCCCGTTTGTTGATACTCTGGATCAATATAGCAGAATGTCCCTGCTGTTGATGTCATGTGGTACTGTGTTACATTCTCCGCCACTGCTGGTACTAGCCTTGCCAATCCAACGTCACTTATCTTACACACATAGTTGTGGTCTAGCAATATATTCCCTGGCTTCAGGTCACGGTGCACCAGTGGCTCTGGCTTTGTCTGATGGAGAAACAGTAGACCTGTCGCTATTTGTGCCGCAATTCTGAACCTCAGTTGCCAAGGAAGAACTGGGGTATTCCCTCTCCGGAACAGACAATCATCTAAGCTTCCTTTAGCCATGTATTCATACACTAGAACTCCATACTCTGGGCACGCTCCTAGAAGGAGTACCATGTTTGGATGCCGTATTAAGCTAAGCACCTCCACCTGCACCAAAGCCAAGCATTACATATCTCAATTTCATTCATGTGATTTTCTTCAAATTGGTGTAGCTTTGTTACTTGTCTTGAACCTATAGTTTCATTGCTCTATATGATGATGTTATGCATTTCTGGTTTTCCTTCCAATGTTGTGCCCGTGATATAGAAGGAGACATTGTTATCCCATAACCACAACAGAGTTTCTGAAAATCTATTTCTATCTGATCTTCTCTCATGGCCATAAGCTATCTTTTTTTGGCTGTACGTTTTAAGCAATTAGACTTTGACGACTAATTAGCAACAAGTTGTTTCTTTTCCTCTTACCTCCCGCTGAAACTGGGACCTGCCTTGGGCTGCATCTGGTCGTAATACCTTAACTGCAACAGGTGTATGATCAAGATAACACTTGTAAACTGGACCATAACCTCCTTCTCCAATCATACGTGATTCAGCAAAGTACTCTGTTGCCTGTTCAATCTCCTCAATACTGTATCTCCTATATCTAAGATCTTGTTGGGCTAAAGCATCCATTACTTTCTTCATTTCTTCCGCTTCTTTGAGGGCTCTTAGTTCTACGTTTAGTCTCTTTTGTGCTTCTAGTTCTGCGATCTTCTTAGCCGCTTCAGCCGCTTCCATAGCTGCCCTGCATCTGGCTTTCTCTTTCTGTACGGCTGACAATGCAGCTTCTTCGGCAAGTTTAGCCTCTTCCATTCTTCGTTCTTCTTCCACTCTCCAGCGGTGAAGCTCCACTGCCTATGTAAGTGTAAGTGTGACATTACAACCCATAACCTGCTTCTTGTACTTTACTAATGCACATTGGAAATATGGCTTTTAGTACCTTTTGTTTTGCTGTGAGAGCTTCTTTGCATGCAGTACTATACATGTCCATTGTTTGCTTCAGCTCTAGTTTTAGCCTCCTCATTTCAGCTTCCATATCATCCTGCGTGTTTAACGTATAAGCAAAATACATGTGCATCATTTGTGATTGCTGCTATTGAATTAGCTGGGATGGTTGATGATGCTTATTCATTAGCTATGCTGTGTTGTCAAATTAAGTCATCAAATCTTTACCATGCTTTGTGATGAACCTGAAAACGATGTTGCTCCACTCTCATGTGAAAATGTGGAGAACTCATGCAGAGAACTACAGTCGTTGAACTTTGGTCCTGAACGTATTGATCCAAAGCTTGTCTCTGAGCTAGTTGAAAGCCGTGATGTCAGGCATGAATCGATGAAATCTAAGGCAACAGAAGATGATCGGTCGGTGCTTGGCCTGCCAGAGCTGACAAATGATATATCAGTTTCAGAATCCATGAATTCTGCAAATGATTTGACATTGAAAGCTCGCCCTCCTCTTTCAAATGGGGATCTGTTTTACACAATCATATATTAGGTCAGGCCTTTAACGGATCGCACGGTAAGAGACAAAACCAAGAAGCTGTTTCACATGTCGAGATCTCTCTCTCTCTCTCTCTCTCTGCATTCGTGTGTTCATAGATTCTCACTGATGATGCATGCGCATTAAACAGCACAAGAGGAAAACAGGAATTGCCCCGGTTCAATTTTAACATTTAACCCAGTGCTGACATCAGATGAAGGTAATGTAAAAAGCTATGTTTTGGAAGGTTGAGAAGCATCATCATATAATAAAATATACCAAAGTGCAGTTCAACCCTTTTGTCCCCCTTCTTTATAGAAAAACTGAGTATGCGTTAAGGACTTACTTGAAAGATTCATCAAGTGATATGCGAGGCTTGACTACTGGACATTCTGCTGAAAAAAGACCTCAAATTGATTAGACACAGCATGAAAGGTAAAACGGCAGCAGAATTGAGAGAAACACACCTCTCATACTTCCACTATGCATGGATAGCGTATCAGAAGAAGCATCACTTGGCCTGCTGCTTTGGCTCTGTATTTGATCTATAAGCGGGGAGGCATATGGAGCTGAACGAGAAGCTTGTCGCATGGAAGATATCTTTCCTTTGGAGATGACATACACATTGCAGAAATCTGGCGCCCCTTTTGATACGCTGGTTGGTATATCTGCCTTGAATTTTCTGTCAAACAAAAGCAAATTAGTTAGAGAAATCTGTATACATATACATAGGTAATAATTGTTTGGAATTGTAATTGTGGAGTATGTTGCCGTCAGTTAATGCGTGCATATGGAATATGACGTTTAGTTCTTCTTCATTCCTTTCCCTCCTGCTGCACATATATCTTTATATTTGCCAAATATAATACAGTGTACGCGATTTCTATTTCATTTATTAGATTTGCTAGTTGTTCTTAGAGATGCAGGCCTAAAGTCCTTTCTCGAGAAGGGCACTTTTCTTTTCTATATTATTGAATCCTGAGTTCATAATTTTAAGTAGTTTTAACACCTGAAGATTTGTGAAATTGAAATTTGTTTTTAAGCTGGAACAGGAGGCAAGTACCTGATGAATCCATGTCGCGAGGCACCAATTACCAAATTCTCAATTGCAGCATAGGAAACATACTCAACCAGTCCTTTAACCACATCTTGGTCTTCGAGTACGATATCGAGGCATTGTACCTGATTTAAAGGTAAATTGTGTTGAATTGAAGCAGATGCATGCGTGAAGTATAATTAGTAGGAAGTTTGTCGGGTATCATGCATGAGGTTGAGGCACACAAAAAATATGAAAAATAAGGGAAGGAGAAAGTAATCCTGAACGTACATCCTTGCGGGTGCAATAGCAACGAAATGAAAGGAAGAGTTCCTTGGTCATCTTGTCGAGTTGGTGCTTTGTAGTTGAGTTAAAATCACAGGTGTATCCAGGGCCTAGGAAAGAAGAACAGGTTGAGGTTCATCTATCTTAGCTATAATGACATGAATATGCAGCAACAATAATAATAATAAAAGCTCAAATGATTGAAAATCTTCATCATGAAATTCCCTGTAAAAATTAAAAAGGGGTTAAGAGGGAGAGAATTATACCAGTATATGATGCGACTCTGTGAAGAACATGGACTAAAACAACAGTTTGGCCCTTGGACAAGAGATTCTCAAGTGCCCATTTCAGAGCATTTTGGCTTCCTTTGTCTTTGTCTATAGCGACTGCCACCAACCCAGTTCCTGCCTTCTTTGATCCATTGGTCTTAGGAAGCCACATTTCTGTCTGTTAGTCTTTCTTTTGGTGATAATGATGTTTTTGAAAAGTTAAAACAGGAGAAGAAATAAATCTGTTTTCCACTTGAAAAGGAGGAAATAACCAAAAAGCGAGAGTCAAAAAATATTTAAAAGAAATAACAAAAAAGTAGTCTCAGTTTTAATGAGACCTGAAGACAACAAAATTTGGGTTTCCAAAATTGAAAATGTGGGAGCAGACATTCCATTTTCCTATTTTAGTTATTGAAATGGAAGCCTTACATTTTATTTTTAGATTATATATTTCTCTTCTTCTTACAGACTTCAATTCCGTAACTCTCTCTCTCTGTCTAATGAAAAAACCCTATTTTTAATCATTTACTATTATATGCATATGTTTCTTTTCCGGGTTTCACCTCTCTAATAATTACCAAACCTAAAACAATTCCATTCTTAAATTTACGTGCAATCATTTCCTTATCCTCTCATTTATAACTACTGATTTTCAAATATATATATATATATATATATATATATATATATATATATATATATATATTTAATTTCAAAATTTGTTAAAAATTATTATTTATATATTATAGCAATATCAAAACACCTTCCTTTATGGGATTATAAATTCAAATTTTATTTTCTACTCAATAATGTAATCTTTCTTTTTAAATCTAAATTTGATTGTGTTGAGTATACTGCCGAGAATATACCAAAATCAGAGCAAGTCAGCAAGAACCAACAGTCAAAGACTGTTAGTAAGGACCAATAGTCTTTGACTTTTAGATAAGGCCTCAGCTATTCTGATCATCACAGGCCAAAAATTAGGAAAAAGAAGCAACCCCTCTCCTCTAGGAAAAAAGGGTCACTTCCACCTTTCCCTAGCTAGAAAGGAACGTTGGAATGTAACAGAGATAATGATAGGACTGTTGCAATCAAAAACTTGTATATAACAGGATACTTAATCCTCATGTAATCTCAGAATACTAATGTATAGCATCACAGATCAATAAAATCAATATCTTACAAATTTTCACATAGTATCAGAGCGGGTTTAATCCTGTCTTCCCTTACCAAATCAAACCAACACAGAAGCAATTTCTACTGCCATGTCTCACACAGATATCACAATATTAACCAACATTGTACTGAAAGGCAATCAAAATTACTTTGAATGGTCAAGATCAGTCTACATCAGCCTAACTGGCAGGAAAAAATTGGGGTTCATCACAGGGACCCGTAGCAGATCTCAACCAACCAATCCAAGACAACCAACAAAGGAAGAATTGGAGGCAATTGAGGAGTGGCAGACGACAGACCATTTGGTCATGTCGCTGCTCACTAACACAATGGAGCCTCAGATAGCACGGTTGTGCATGCTATTGGAATCCTCACAGGCAATATGGAGTAAAGTTAAAGGCTTTTACGGCCATGAGCAGAACTATGCTCATATTTTCAATCTAAAGCAGGAATTAGCTCAAATAAAGCAAGGCACACAAACAAGCACAAGCTACGCAACAGAAATCCTTACTAAATGGGAGGAATTGCAAAGCTACCTCCCACCGACCATTAACCTAGAAGAATTAAGGAAAAGAGCACAACAAGACCTAGTTTATACTTACCTCGGCAGGTTGGATGCAAGTTATGAGGCCATTCGGTCCCAAATTCTCATGTCAAGCCAACTTCCCCCAATAGACGCCGTCATAGCCACCATCCAACAGGAAGAGACTAGACGAGCAACTATGGCTGGGTCCAGCGGTCTTGATAGCATGGAAAATAGAGCCTAATCGCCAATCCCTCATAGCTTCACGAGACCAGTCGAGCCAGAGGAGCACCCGCAAGCGTCGAGAGGTGCGACCACTGCGGAAGGCAGGGGCATACTCAGGAATGCTGTTGGCACCTCCATCCCAGCCTACAACCAAGTCTTAGCAGAAGCGAGAGAGGCAGAAACGGGAGAAGAAGAGAGAAGAAGAGGTTTGGCGGCCTTGGGGTCGTGAACCCTAAGTGTCACGAAGAAATAAGAGAAACGGGTCGTGAGAGTAACGGGTTGGTGTCTTTTAACCTACACCGACCCAACTCGACCGACCCTACCCGATCCAGAAACAGTGACCCGACCTGACCCGGCTCCTTTGACCTGACCCGATCCAGCTATTATTCGACCCGACCCAGAAACAGTGACCCGGGTCCGACTCACTCTGCTCAACACACTCGATCGGAATCCGACTTTTGATATGATCCTATTGAACAATCTCAACTTAGAGACTTAATTTCTCAACTTCAGTCGATTGTTCAGGTCCAGCAAACCCGTGGGTCAGGTTCGGTTTCTAAAAATTATAAATCATTAAATGCTTCTCAAAATTGGATTATTGACTTCGGAGCAACGAATCATATGACTTGGGATGCAATAAAATTACACAATTTTATTCCTACCCACTCTCAATATGTGACCGTTGCGAATGGCAATGAAGCTAAAATTTCTAGTTTTGGTTCCTCTCAAATATTGCATAAAAATATTCCTAATATTCTTTTATTATCCAAGTTTAAATCCAATTTATTATATGTTGGCCAAATTACCAGGACTTTTAATTGTAATGTTATTTTCTCACTTTCTAAAGTGTTTTTTCAGGATCGCTCTACATGGAAGATGATTGGTGAGGGTCGGTTTGAACACGACCTATATTATCTTACCAACCCCCCAACGAGTGTGTTGTCTCGACCAACCCTGTTAGTCAACAAATGTTGCTTCATAGGCGTTTTGGACATCCATTCGATAGAGTCTTACGTCAGTTATTTTGTTTAAAAATGAACTTTACTTGTTGTGATATTTGCAAATTTGCTAAGCACATTAGATTACATTTTCCTGTATCTTCCACTCTCTCACAAAACATGTTTGATTTAATTCACTCTGACGTTTGGGGACCCGCTCCCGTCACTTCATACAATCATTTCTGCTATTTTGTCACCTTTATTGATGACCACTCTCGTACTACTTGGGTGTATTTGCTCAAAGGCAAAAATGAAGGTTTTACCTGTTTTCAAAACTTTTGTAATCTTATTCAAAATCAGTATAATGCAAAAATTAAAATTTTTCGCTCAGATAATGGCACTGAATATGTAAACAAAAACTTTTCAGATTTTTTCTCCACTCACGAAATTTTACACCAAACCACTTGTATTTATACTCCAGAACAAAATGGGGTTTATGAATGCAAAAATCGTCATCTTCTTGAAGTCACTCGATCTCTGCTTTTTCAAAATCATGTTCCCCACATTTTTTGGTCTGATGTCCTCCTCACTGCTGCATACCTTAACAACCGATTACCTAGCCCTAGACTCAAAAATCGCAGTTCGCTAGAAATTCTCAAAGGTCAAAAATTAGACTTAGGACACATTCGCATTTTTGGCTATATCGCTTTTGTCCACATTAGGCATCATCACAAACTTGACAGCAGTTCTATCAAAACTATATTCTTAGGATACTCTTCTAAAAAGAAAGGGTATAAATGTTATGACCCTTCCAGCCACAAGTCCTATATCTCCCGAGATGTGTCATTTGATGAATGTTCCCACTACTTCACCTCTCATTTCCTTCATGGACCCTCTACTGTATTATTTCTGGATAACTCTTCCTTTTTTGACAGCACAGTCTAGGACACTGCATCTGATCATGAGTGCATCTATAAGGATACCACCGGGGCATCTCCTTCAAAGGGAGATCCTCCCCCCCAAGCAGATCTCCCTGCTGAGGCAACTCCTTTAGGGGGAGAGAATGTGCCACAAGGAGAAGCAATTGCCTTACGACGATCTTCTCGGCTAATCAGACCTCCTACCAGGCTAAGGGACTATGTGTCCCACAAGGTGTCATATTCAATCCAACACTTCATTAATTATACTTCTGTATCAAATCAGTACAAGGCATACCTAAGAAATCTCACCACACACACTGAGCCATCTTCCTTCTACGAAGCTAGCACTAATCCCAATTGGTGTGAAGCCATGAAGGAAGAACTACAGGCCTTAGAAAAAAATGACACCTAGGACATTATCACCTTGCCTCAAAATAAGAAACATGTGGGGTGTAAATGGGTGTATAAGATTAAGTATAAATGCGATGGCACCATTGAAAGATACAAGGCTAGGTTAGTTGCAAAGGGATTTACTCAGACCTATGGGGTAGACTATCAGGAAACCTTTGCTCCTGTAGCAAAAATGAGTACTATTCACATATTATTATCTGTTGCAATTAATTCAAGTTGGCGCTTGTTCCAAATGGACGTAAAGAATGTCTTTCTCCAAGGGTCTTTAGATGAAGTAGTCTATATGACTCTTCCTCCAAGACATAAAGATTCCTCAAATCATTCCCCGGTATGTAAGTTAAAAAAGGCTATCTATGGATTAAAGCAATCCCCAAGAGCATAGTATGCCAAGCTAAATAATTTCTTATTAAAAATCAATTTTCATAAATGTGCTTCAGATTCTCTATGTTTGCCAAACACACCCATACATCCACTATTATTATTCTTGTTTATGTTGACGACATAATCATAATTGGTAATAATAATGAAGAAATTGAAAAAGTAAAGCTAAAACTTAAAGGAGAATTTGATATCAAAGATCTAGGTCAATTATCATACTTTCTGGGGATAGAAATTGCAAAATCACATAAAGGCTTATTTCTGTCCCAAAGAAAATATACTCTTGACCTATTAAAAGAAATAAGAAAATTATGAGTAAAACTGGCAAATACCCCAATGGAGACTAAAACCAAACTAAATCTAGAAGATGGGGAACCTATAGACAACATAGGAAGCTATCAGCGTCTAGTAGGAAAACTGATATATCTAACCGTCACTAGACTTGATATCTCCTATGCTGTAAGTATGGTAAGCCAGTTTATGCATGCACCTTGCTCCTGTCACCTGGACGCCATCAATAGAATCCTCAGATATCTTAAGGGTTCTCCAGGTTAAGGTATTTGGATGAAAAATAATAATAATGCTAACTGTATTACAGGTTTCTCTGATGCAGATTGGGCAGGAAGTTGTGACAGAAAGTCGACTTCAGGATACTGCACATTCGTAGGGGGAAACCTAGTAACTTGGAAAAGCAAAAAGCAATCAGTAACCGCAAGGTCTAGTGCTGAGGCCGAGTATCGTGCCATAGCATCGACAGCTAGCGAACTTATTTGGATTAAACCAGTGCTGATTGACATGGGAATAAAATGCAAAGGTCCGATGGAAATATACTGTGATAACCAAGCAGCCAGACACATCGCATCGAGCCCTGTCTTTCATGAAAGGACCAAACATATTGAAGTTGACTGTCACTTCATAAGAGAGAAAGTCCAATCAGGGGAAATTATAACTCCATTCGTCAGAAGCCACGAACAGCTGGCAGACATCTTCATAAAGGCCCTAGACAAAGCAAGTCACTAAAGGCTCCTTAGCATAATGGGTTCTATCAATTTATTCGAACCCACCTTGAGGGGGAGTGTTGAGGATACTGCTGAGGATATACCAAAACCAGAGCAAGTCAGCAAGAACCAACAGTCTTTGAGTGTTGGACAAGGCCTCAGCTATTCTGATCATCACAGGCCAAAAATTAGGGAAAAGGTGCAACCCCTCTCCCCTAAGGAAGAAGGGTCACTTCCACCTTTCCCTAGTTAGAAAAGAACGTTGGAATGTCATAGAGATAGCAATAGGACCGTTGCAATAAAAAACTTGTATATAACAGGATATTTAATCCTCATGTAATCTCAGAATACTAATATATAGCATCACATATCAATAAAACCAATATCTTATAAATTTTCACAAATTACACTTGGCAAACCAATTTGGATTAAATATTATAAAGTTGGACTAGTCGATAAATATCAAATTGAGTCGCCACTTTGGCTACATTTAAGAAATTCATTGAATAAAATTCATCGCTGGAATTTAATGTTGCAAAAAATACCGTATAAAATAATAAGATCCTGTTAGTGGAATTGGAGGGGCAGCGCCTTTAGTAAATAGAATTGAGGACTCTTTCGTTTCCGCCGTAGGCTTTTAGAATAGGTATTTCACTCAAATATCATTTTTTACTCTTTTATATTATTTCGGGATATTAATAGTCACCTTTTAATTGATCATTTAGATTAAAAAAATAAATTTTAGATTTAATAATAAAAAAAACTAGCTTAATTAAATTAAATTACGGTTTTATAAATATTATAAAATTTATTATATCTATTTTAATACAATGAAAAAAATAAGAAAAAAAACTAATGTTGCATTAAATATAAAAGTGATAGATAATTAGAGTTATTTTATTTGAAAAAGAAACGGTTAATATAGAATAGAAAAAATAATAAAAATGTAAGAATGAGTTTGTTTGTTTTACTTTTCTTATCAAATGGAACGGAGAAAATAATAAAAATGCTGTACTTGTATAGATTTTGCAAGGGTATAATATAGGATTGAACAAACAAATTAAGGAGAAAAGTTTATTGCAAGAGAATGTGAAGCAGCAGTTGAAACTTGAAACCTTTAACCTTGATGCTGGCTTCCTATACCATCATCTCATCTCAACCTTTTAATGGAATTTTAAATAACATATTTAAATGTTTTATTTTAGCAAAAGGCATGAATGGATGATATGTGACCATCACCATGGAATGCTAAATCACCTTCCCCAGCTGTATTGACTGCATACTTATTCCCATGGAAGAAGGAATTTAACCAATTAACATTCAAAGGCACTCTATATATGTCCTCTCATTCACTAAGATGCATCATCATCGTCATCATCCATAAATAATAAAACTGTATGCAAAATGCAAAATGAAGCAGCCACAAAACAAAGTAAACTATCTGTATTCTAAAAATCGAATTCAATTTCACAAATTACTCAGAGACTGTGTGCACGAAATGTATCGTCAGTACTTTTCTTTTGTGGTATTAAAAGAAGAAAAAAAAAAAAAAAGAAAGAAAGAAAGAAAAGAGAAGTGCCTTTCTCCAATTCATAATACCAAAAATGTCAAAAGTTGAACCTCTATAATCATCCCCCCATTGGTTAATCTCACAGGCTAAAAATTACTCATATTCATTGTTCAATGCTCAGCTGCCTGCGAAACACAGTCTGCATACTTTCCTCCTTCATTCTTCTGCAGTCATCGATCCACACCCGACGAAAAACCATCCTCATTCCCTCTAATCATGAAATGATTCTCTTCATTACTCCCATAATACTCGCCTTCGCTGTCTCCCTCTTTCAGTTGCTCCAGCTTTTCCACAACTTGCTCGATGTCTACTCTACTCTCCACATCCTCTTCGCAGCAACTCAATCCAATCTTCAATACATTGATCATCTCCCCTTTGCTATATTTAGCTCCCTTCATATCTTTGTCAAACACTTCACTGGTTCGCTTTTCCTTTACCATCTTATTAACCCAACTCGCTAGATCGGCACTGGTATCATAACCTGCTGTCAGATAGTTCTCTGGGAACTTCCCTGTCAGTATCTCCAAAATCAGTATCCCAAAGCTCCAAATATCCGTCTTGTTTGATGTGCGGCCGTTTTGTGCGTACTCGGGTGATTTGTAAGCAATCATAAGATTGTGTGCCTGCTGGGGATTGATCACTGGCCTCAGCGCATAATCTGTCAACAGTGGCTCCAATGACGGATCTAGAAGCACATTGGAAGATTTCAGGTGCCCATGTGGAACTAGAATAGGAAGCTCGCCGTACAGATAAGCCAACCCCTTCGCTACGCCTTTGATAACTCTCAACCGCGTATGCCAATCAAGCCCCTGTCCTTCTAGGGAATTATTGCCTAAACCATATCAAAGAAAAGTTTAATTAATAAATTAAACAAAGAAAAATAATGGTGGTCGAATTGATTAAACACTTACTATGAAGACGACTAGCCAAGCTTCCGTGCTCAACGTACTCGTATACCAAAAGCTTTTCTTCTCTCCGGTAGTAGTAGGCGGCAAGGCGCAGCAAGTTTGGATGCTGCAACCTGCCAAGCCTACGCATGTGCTCATGAAACTCCTCTCTACCTACATTGTTCATATGCCTATACCTTTTGACAACCAAGGCTACGCCGCTCCCTACAGAAGCCTTGTATGAAGAGCCAAAAGTACCGCTCCCCAATACTTCTGCGGATGCCCTCAGCAAGTCATTCAGATCAAACTTTTCAACATCTTCCCTCACGAAAGACAACCTATCAGACCTCCTCAACTGCTCCACAGGCATTTGAATTTGTTCTTGGTCTCCTACGTAGGTATTCGGTGCAATTTTGTTGGAGTTGGCTGACAAAGAGGATGTCCTCTCCAGCTGTGAGCCGCGGCTCTTCCGCCATAATACAGCCAAAGCAAATGCCACGGCGGCTACTATTAGGAGTACCACCATTACTGTGATTATGATTTTCAAAACGTTGCTTTTATTCTCGGGGGATGAGCATGGGTCTAGAGGCGGTCCACAGAGCTCTTTGTTCCCTGAAAATGAAGGAAACGACGATGATTCTTCTTTTCATATAGATGCCCGTTAATATGTAGATAGTGCGAGGATTGTAAGATTGAGGGAAATGAATAAAATCGTATATACCTGAAAAGGAGTCAGGATCCAACTTGCTGAGGGATGTAGGGATAGGGCCCACCAATTGATTGCTGGCAAGATTCACGGTCTTTAAAACTTGTTGTTGAAAATCAGGAATGAGGCCTTTGAATTGGTTGCCTTCGAGTCTCAACTCCATAAGCCTAGGCAAGGTAGCAAGGGAGAGAGGGATGTTGCCGGTAAACATATTATTAGCCATGAAAACCCTCTTCAAAGAACCCATGCCTTGAAATGCATCATCAGGAATCTGGCCAGAGAATCTGTTATTGGATAAGTACAAGGCTTTCAACTTGCCTAATTTCTTGATATCTGGGAAAGGACCATCGAGGTCGTTATCCATGAGACTTAGGGTGCGAAAGAAAGGCAAAGGGAGAAGAGAATCAACATCAATGGAGCCGGCGAGAGACATGTGCTCGAGTTTTAAACCCCAAATGCTACCGTTGAGACAGAGAACGCCAATCCAATTAGAGCGATCCCATTCACAAGGAGGGAAAATGGGATTCCAATTGTAGAGAGCACTGCTGTTCCCGAGGGCGTCTTTAAACTTTAAGAGGGCAACAGAGTCTGTGGCATTCTCGCCAAATGCCATATGTACAAAGGAGGATGATGCAAGAACAAGCGCGACCACCAGAACTACTGTTGCATTTTTATTATAATAATTGCGCGCAAGCGTAGGAGCGTGCGCGCCCATTACCATTGGATAGTAATTACGCTCGCCGCCCGCCCGCCCGCCTGCACTGTAATTTGAACGGAGGAAGTGTATAATGGAAAGATAAATAGTAAGAAAAAGAAAGGAAGAAAAGCGAGTGAGGTTTTCTCCTGCAATTGACAGCCCAGAAAGAGAAAGTGAGTTGTGTAATTATTATTATTATTAATTTTTAATTAAAGAATTATGTATTTTAATTAAGTTGAAAAGAAAAGGTGGAGAGATCGATGGATTGCCTCTGAATACTTTTCCTGACCGACCGGCTGTCTTCTGTTTTTAAGAAGTTTGTTGTGGTTTATATTTACCAATTTTAGGGCATTGGCTAATGTTGTTGTAATATTGCCTTTTTTGTTTTGTTTGTTAAGCAACTAACAGAAGTGATTGGATTGAAACGATTTGGATTTGCAAATCTTTCAATTTTATTATTGATTAGGATTGGCGTCGTGCATTTAAACTGAAAAAAGAGGTTCGAGTCTGCAGCAGCAATGTGGTAATACTGATTCCCTCATTTTTGGTTGAAAGGGAAGCACCATTTTATAGAATTACATTTGACCACATATTTCATAAGCTGTCAGCAGGAATGAACAACAAAAACAAAACATCATACTTTTCTTTTCTTTTTCTTTTTCTAAATAATAATAAAAAAGCTGGGTTTTGAATTTAAGAAAAGAAGATGCTATGGGCATTTAGATTCTCTTCTTATGGGCCGGCTATAGACAGTGTTTCCGGTACTCTGCCAGGGCCCACAAAGGGAAACAGTCCTTGTATATTGGATAGTGTAACATGTTGTTGTTCTTGAATGCCCCCGTTATTTCCTGTTCCAATTTCAGAAACATTTTGCTCTCACATTCACATTCCACATTCCACATATTTATTAATTCACACAATCTGCAACTCATCATTTACCTGCTGAGGGAAGCTGCCATCTTCCTGTTGAGAATTAATCAGCACCCTTGCACCCCGGTGGATAGGAGTTGGGTCTCTCTTTGTCTGTATCCAATAATATATTCACAGTTTCAGAATGCATAGTATACAATTAAAAACACATAACCTGTGAGAAAATGTCAACTTAACCTGTCCAGATTGTATTAAGCCCAACATTGCCCAGGCTGTGTGCACCAAGTTGGATCGACCATCTTTCAGGGGTGTATATATCTGAATCATACATAACACTCCTTTCAATTTTCAATTATCAAACTCTTTTTACCAAACAATATTATGCGAGTGAATGCCATTAACCTTATTTGGACACGAAAGATGGCTCTCTCCCCAACCCCCATCATCGCACTGATTCTTAAGTAGAAAATCAACCCCCTTCCGCACAGCCGGACATTCACTGTAACTTCTTCCAGCAGCTGAAAGTCCAACAAGCGCAAACCATGTCCCGTAAATGAAGCAAATCCCCCAGTTTCCGTACCAAGAACCGTCCTCTTCCTGAATTTCTTCAATATATCCGGCACCATTCTTAATGAAGTTGTCTATTTCTTTGCTTCTGTGGCCCGGGTACATCTTTTTAAACATTGCTAATGTTTCTATTCCAGATGATGTGCATTCCACGTATCTATTTCACAGTTCACCGCATACATACATTTATTGTTATTAATTAGGATCTAATTTCTTATATATGAAAAATAATCAACTGATAACATCATTAACTCTTACTGATGTTCAATCACGATGTTCTCCAAAAACTCCATGGGATTCAGTTTCTAATGAGACAAATATGGCAATTAATTGTTATGAAGGCAGGCATAAATATGATAAATACTTATATTTTCATATCAGTTATACATACTTCTAACCACATTGAACCTCGCACCGGCTCCCAGGCTGATAAACCACCGTTTTTACCCTGCATTTGCATTGTTTGATTAATTTATATTATAAAGTTGTAAGTAACTACTTAAAGAAAAATCAGTAATCATTCTCTCACCTGTAGGGAAAGTATGACATTGACAGCATCATACAAACGTTCAGGCTCTGCTTTCTCGCCGATCTTTTCTGTAGGCAACTGCGTGGCATATAGAAGACACTGCACATACATATTCACTCACTTAATTAATATTTTTACCAAATTAAATTCATCGCTAATATGTACGGATATACCTTCAAGCCTTCTGCTGTGCAATCAGAAACTTGCCAGCCATGATCTTGATCAGAGAAAGGCCATCCCCCTTTTGAAATATGGCGAAACATTGTTCTAAAGTCGCCTGCAGGATTGTCCTTCATCTGTCGGATATTTTTAAAACAAAAACAAAATACACGCGTTAGCTAAAATCTTTCACAACAGGAAAGTGGGAATAATGATTTATATATGTACCTGAGTTTGCTTGATGAAATCATATGCTTTGGCCAGTGCTGGCATGATTTCATCGCCCAGATTGCTGAGATATAAAGCTTGAAAGGTGAAATTAGCATCCCAAGCCTGACTGCCGAAACCCTGAACAATTTTTATGAATGAAAAAATAAATTAAATATTTCCAAAAAAATAAAATCGAAAGACCAATAGATTTGATGTGGACTGACTAACCGAAACTTTCAAGCCATCTTCAGCAAGCCACAAGTAATCAGGGACCCTGGCAAGATGTTTCTTGAAACAAATACCATCAGGATCTTCGACCCAGCAAGCAAGCATGCATAATGCCTTCTCTACACATCCAATTGTAATATATCTGCTGTTTTCATCTTCATAATGGATGAGTTGTATTGTGGCTTGAAGAGCCTTTTCTCTTATTAACTTATTGAAGGGCCACCTCGTCAGAATTGGCTCTGAAGCTATATACAGACTGTCCCACATAAAATTTTGGATCCGAGAATGGGGATAGTAGAGATCCTCCTGCATGGCAGTCGTTGTTGTTGAGTAAGTTAATTCGCTGTATAACAGTAATAATAATGATAAATTAAAAGGCAAGTGACATGAATTAGAGAGAAGACCTTGGCACAGAGATGGCGGACACTTGTCCAGTTAATGGTATGGTAAGGCTGCAGGAAGATTTCCTCTCGCAATTGCAGAATGAGAGGAGTAGGAGCAGCAACGAACCTTTTCCCATATAAATATGACATGGGCATGTATACCATCCGACAATAGCACCACATTTTTGCTGCAATATTAATTTCATGTTATTAATTAATCACATAAATAAAATATTATTTAAATAAATAAAAAGGAGTACGTAGTAGGTTGTGAATTACTTGGATGAATAGGAACAAAAGAAGGAAATACCCAAAACTCAGGGGGCATTGGGTTGCATCCAGACCAGTCATATAGACCAAGTATCTGTACACCAATTTAATTTAATTTAATTAATGTAAGAACTTTTTTTTTTCTAAAATATATAAATAAATAAATAAATAAAAGACAAATATATTAAATATACAGACCGAAAGCCAAGTCTTTCCCCAGGAAGAAATATGAGTGGCACCCCCATGGTCAAGGATCCATTTTCTAGCTCGGGGACAGGCATCGTCTTGACCGCCATCAGGTGCTTCACCAAGCATCCGCATGCAGACATAGCTCATAACAGTGCAGATCATGCAGCTGTGGCTCTCTATGTCTATGCCCCATCCTCCATCTTCATTCTGCATCATCCATTTATTTTATAATATTAACTATTTAAAACGCAACATATATATATATAATATATATAAAAAATACAATACAATATAATAGATACCTGATGAGTGTACAGGTAACGAAGAATTTCTCTTCGATACTCGGCGTGAAAAAAAGTATCGAGATGACCAGTTATGTAGAGACAGAACACCTGACCATTATTAATTTAGATTCTTAATTTGTTAGCTAGCTAGCGAGGAAGAGATTTAAATTTTTTTTTTATTTTTTTTTTTACAAAAAAAGAAAAAGAAAAAGAGGAGAAACTTACAAAGGGAGGAGTGAAATAAAGAACGCCGGCATTCTCAGCAGGCCAATGGCCATCGCTTGCCTGCAAAGCTGATAAGAAGTGAGCAGACCTTCTTATTGCTGCTGTGGTCTTCTCATGCGTTATTTCTTCCCCTGTCTCTATATAATTTACTGCTGGTATACTTTGTTTGAAATTCTTCTCTCTGAGAGCCTGAAATTGCCAAAGGAGGTTGGAGCAGCACTTGACTCTGTAACGGTTATTGTAGAAGTTAAGGCGAGCTTGTTCAACCTCTGCGATCTCTTCAGGAGTGCCAGCGTCAGGATCATATTCCCATGTCTGTCTCCCGGCGAAGTTGTTTGTGCTGAATAAGTAAGGGTTGCCTGCTCCGTCTTTAATCTTTAGCCTCCACATTTTTCGAATTCCCAGCTTCTTCAATTATTAATGAAAATCATGTGCATCATCAGTGTGCAGAGTATGTATATCATTGCATTAGTCAGCAAATAAAAAAGAAATAAGAGAAATGAAAGTTTTGGTAATATAATCGAGAAACAATTGCTTCAACTTATTACTTAATTATGCGAGCAGCAGGAGAAAAGCATGCATATGTATTACGCAATTATATTATATGTAATAGCGTGTACAGTCAGAAATGGTAATTTACCTTTGCAGCAGCAGTGAAGAGAATAGAGAGAGAAGGGAGAAGGTGCTTTCAATTTCAAAGGTGGAAAGCAGATATACAGAATTGGGTAATGAAGCAGATGTGATATGTAATCCTCCCTCTTCCTCTTATATATATATATGAAAAATGCACCGAGTCAATGACTTGCCGATACTGCATTAAGATTCATGACATTACCCCCCTAACCATACTACAAAATATAATCCTTTTTTTATAATACTAATTCGTCTTTTCCCTACAAAAGTCTTATGCGAATACCCATATTTTATGCAACTCCTGATTTCCAAGCTCCCAATATAAAACAAAATTTTAAATAATCGACATATGTATTATTATTTTATTATTAAGTATTACCATTAATCATCCATGATTATATAAATACAAGATAAATATCTTAGTTTTATTTATGAATAATATTGAAGTATTTCTTATAATTAATAATAATAAAGCTTGTAACCAACCAGGAACAGGTCCAACCAACTTGATGTTTAAGAGACCATGAACTCAATATTTAAGTTAATATTTGACATATATGATAGATAACAATATTTGGCTCAATTGTCAAAGACTCTTCTGTTGATTTAAATGCATCTGACCAATTCAGTGTTCACAAAAAATGACTGTTGTCTTGATTTTAAATGCAGATACAAACAGAGAATCATTAATTTTCAATAGGTCAAGGCAACGAGTTAATACTTATTATTTAGCTTGGAGGAATATGAGGAAGCAAGTAAAACTAACTGCTGCAGCAAAACATTAAAATTGTATTATATTATACATTTTAGTTTTCTAGTAAAAGATGCAATATCTGTACAAAACTGTAATTGTTGTTTTATTAATCTATGATGAGTATATATATTAGTATTCTGAGATTACATGAGTATGGATGTTCTGTTATATATAAGTCTATGATTGTAACGGTCCTCTTGCTATCTATGTTTTATTCCAACATTCCTTTTTAACTTGGGAGAGGTAGAAGTGACATTTCTTCCTTAGGGAAGAAAGGTTGCTCCTTTTTCCTGATTTGGAGCCTGTAATGATCAAAACTGGGGCCTTGACCAACAGTCCTTGACTGTTAGTTCTTGTTGACAGCCCTTGACTGTTGGTCCTTGCTGACTGTATCCTGATTTAGTTCCTCAACACTTCCCCTCAAGGTGGGTTCGAACAAATTGATAGAACCCATCTTGCTAAGGAGGTTTTGATGATTTGATTTGTTTAAGGCCTTTGTAAAGATATAAGCCAGTTGCTCATGGCTTCTGATGAATGGAGTTTCAATTTCTCCAGACTGGACTTTTTCTTTTATGAAGTGGCAGTCTACTTAAATGTGTTTGGTTCGTTCGTGAAAGACAGGATTCGATGCAATGTGCCTGGCTGCTTGATTATCGCAGTACATTTTCATCAAGCCTTTGCATCCTATTTTCATGTCGGTGAGCACTTGTTTGATCCAAATGAGCTCGCTGGCTATTGACGCCATTGCTCGATATTCTGCTTCTGCACTCGATCTCGCGGTCACAATTTGTTTTTTGCTTTTCCAAGCTACTAAGTTTCCTCCCATGAAGATGTAGAACCCAGAAGTCGATTTTCTGTCACAGCTTCCAGCCCAATCTGCATCAGAAAAACCAACTATAGTATTAGCATCGTTATTGTTTTTCATCCAAATACCTTGACCTGGAGTGCCTTTGAGATATCTGAGGATTCTATCAATGGCGTCCAGATGACAGGTGCGGGGAGCATGCATAAACTGGCTTACCATACTTATGGCATAGGCAATATCAGGCCTAGTGACAGTTAAATATATCAGTTTTCCTACTAGATAATGATAATTTTCTATGTTCTCTAGTGGTTCCCCATCTTCCAAGTTTAGTTTGGTTTTAATCTCCATTGGAGTATTTATTGGTTTTACTCTTACTTTTCCTGTTTCTTTCAATAGGTCAAGAACATATTTTCTTTGAGACAGAAATAAGATTTCATGTGATTTGTCTATTTCTATCCCCAGAAAGTATGATAGTTGATCTAAATCTTTGATATCAAATTCTCCTTTTAGTTTTAGCTTTACCTTTTCAATTTCCTCATTATTATTACTAGTTATGATAATGTCATCGACATAAACAAGGATAATAATAGTGGATGTGTGAGTGTGTTTTACAAATATAGACGAATTTGAAACACATTTATGAAAATTGATATTTAACAAAAAATGACTTAGCTTGGCATACCATGCTCTTAGGGATTGCTTTAATCCATAGATAGCCCTTTTTAGCTTACATACCAAGGAATGATCTGAAGAAGACTTGTGACCTGGAAGAAGAGTCATATAGACTTCTTTGTATAGTGATCCTTGAAGAAAGACATTCTTTACGTCCATTTGAAACAAACTCCAACCTAAATTAATTGCAATACATAACAATATGCGAACAGTACTCATTTTGGCTACAGGGGCAAAGGTTTCTTGATAGTCTACCCCATAGGTCTGAGTGAATCCTTTTGCGACTAACCTAGCCTTATATCGTTCAATGGTACCATCACATTTATACTTAATCTTATAAACCCATTTACACTCTACAGGTTTTTTATTTGGAGGCAAAGTGATAATATCCCATGTGTCATTCTTTTCTAAAGCTTGAAGTTCTTCTTTCATGGCTTTACACCAATTGGGATTAGTGTTATCTTCATAGAAAGAGGTGGGCTCAATGTGTGTTGTGAGTTTTCCTAGATATGCCTTATATTATTTTGATACTGAAGTGTAACTAATGAAGTGTTGGATTAGGTACGACATCTTATGGGATACATAGTCCCTTAGCCTGGCAGAAGGTCTGATTAGTCGAGATGATCTTCGTAAGGCAAATTCTTTTTCTTGTGGCTCATTTTCTCCCCCTGAAGAAGTTGCCTCGATAGTGAGATTGTCTCCCCCTGAGGAAGTTGCCTCGGTAGTAGCCTCCGAGATTTGTTCCCTGTCAGATGGAGTGTCCTAGATTGTGCTATCAAAAAAGGAAGGATTATATGGAAATAATAAAGTAGAGGGTCCATGATTGGTAGTTGTGAAGTACGGGGAGCTTTCATCAAATGACACATCCCGAGAGATATAGGACTTGTGGCTGAAAGGATCATAACATTTATACCCCTTTTTTTCAAAGGAGTATCCTAGGAACACAGTTTTGACAGAACTTTTATCGAATTTATGGTGACGTCTAATGTGGATAAAAGCTGTGCAACCAAAAACGTGAATGTGTCCTAATTCTATTTTTCTGCCTTTGAGAGTTTCTAGCGGACTGGGATTTTTAAGTTTGGGGCTGGGTAAGCGGTTGATAAGATAGGCAACGGTTAGGAGGGCATAGAAGATATAGGAAAAGGTAATCTAGTATGTTTAGCAAATTTGAAAATATCAAAACAACTAGAGTTCATTGTTAGACAAAACAGCTGGTTTAAGACTCTATCAGACGAATGCCCAAACCACCGATCAAGCAACATTTCTTGATTAACAGGGTTGGTCGAGACAAGACACTGGTTGGTGGAATTTGTGAGATAATACAGGCAATTTTCAAAGCGACTCTCACTAATCGTCTTTCCTGAGATTCGATCCTCAAACAACACTTCAGTTGGTGAGAATATAACATTACAAGTTAGAGTTCTAGTGATCTTACCGACAAATAATAAATTAGATTTAAAATCAGGCAAGAGAATAATATCAAGAATATTTTTATGCAAGAACTGAGAAGAGCCAAAACCAGAAATTTTAGCTTGATTTCCGTTGGTAACGATTACATGTTGGGAATAGGTAGGAACAAAATTTTACAATTTTGTTCTGTCCCATGTCATGTGATCTGTTACCCCAAAATCAATGATCCAATTTTGAGAGGCATTTAATGAATTTATATAATTTTTAGAAACCGAACCTGACCCACGGGGTTGTTGGCGCTGAACAATTAACTGAAGCTAAAAAATTAAGTCTCTAAGTTGAGATTTTTCTGTTGGGTTGGATCCGGGTCTGGTGTGCTGAGCAAAGTGGGTCGGATTCGGGTCAAAGGAGCTGGGTCGGGTCGGATCGCTTGAGTCAGGTCGGTGTAAGTTAAAAGAGACCAACTCGTTATTTACCTCATGACCCGACTCAAGCGTTCCCTCATAACCCTTAAGGTCAGTGATGCCTAAGCCGCCAAATCTTCTTTTCTCCTCTTTCTCTTGTCTCCCGCTTTTGCCTCTCTCGCCCTTATTGAGACCTGGCCGTAGACTGGGATGGAGGTGCCAGAAGCGTTCTTGAGAGTGCCTCTGCCTTACGCAGTGGTCGCACCTCTCGACGCTTGCAAGCGCTCCTCTCGCTCGAGTCGTCTCGCGAGGGTGCAATGAGTGAGCGATGTAAGCCCTGGTTTCTGTATTGTCGAAGCTGCTAGTCACGCTCATGGTCGCTCATCTAGTTTCCTCCTGTTAAATGGTGGCTATGACGGTGTCTATTGAGGGAAGGTAGCTCGATAGTAGGATTTGGGATCGAAGAGCCTCATAGCTCGTATCCAACCCGCCCAGGTAAGTATACACTAGGTCTTGCTCTGCTCTTCTTCTCGCCTCTTCTGGGTCGGTTGTCGGTGGGAGGTAACTTTGTAGTTCCTCCCATGTGGTCAAAATTTATGTTATGTAGCTTGTGCTTGTTCGAGTCCCTTGCTTAATCTGTGCCAGTTCTTGCTTTAGATTAAAAATGTGAGTATAGTTCTACTCATGGCTGTATAGGCGTTTCATTTTGTTCCATATTGCCTGTGAGGATTCCAGTAGCATGCAAAGCCTGGCTATCTGAGGCTCCATAGTGTTAGTGTGTAGTGAGATGACCAAATGGTTTGTCGTCTGCCACTTCTCAATTGCCTCCATTTCTTCCTTGGTTGGTTGAGGTTTACTGTGAGTCCCTGTGATGAACCATAATTTCTTCCTGCCACTTAAGCTGATGTAGACTGACTTCGACCATTCAAAATAATTTTAATTACCTTTTAGCACAGTGTTAGTTAATTTTGTAATATCACTGTGAGACATGGTGAAAGAGATTATTTTTTGTGTTTATGGTTGGTTTGGATTGGTAGGGGGATGACAGGATCAAGTCTGCTCTGATATCATGTAGAAAATTGTAATTGTTGTTTTATTAATCTGTGATGAGTATATACATTAGTATTCTGAGATTACATGAGTATGGATGTTATGTTATATATAAGTCTGTGATTGTAACGGTCCTCTTGTTATCCAACGTTACTTTATAGCTTGAGAGAGGTAGAAGTGTTCTTTCTTTTTCTGATTTGGGGCCTGTGATGATCAGAATTGAGGCCTTGACTAATAGTCCTTGACTGTTGGTCATTGCTGACTGGATCCTGATTTAGTTTCTCAACAATATCTAGTTAACTAAATTAAATTAAATTTGTGTTTGTGATAATACTTTTATTGTATCTTTGGAGAATTATATTTAATAAATTTAATGTTTAGGTATGTTACTCGTGTGCTTTTATTTATTTATTTCTACAGACAACACATGCAGGAGAAGATTATGTATTTTCTTAACCAATTATTAATTAGATGACACGTATATTAATTTTATGAACACCCAAATACCCAGTAACTGATTATTTATAGTGGCCATTACCTTCCGTATCACATTCATATCAAATGTTATTATAGCTTATGATCCCTTCAATCATGGGCCTGCCTTATTTTATTTCTTTTCTTTTCTTTTTCATTTTTTCCTGTTCATGAAGAATTGCATGGGCCACTGCGATTGAGCTGTTTGACATAATTCTGAAAACTCCATAAATTCATCTAATTCTATTCAGCAAAAATATTTTATATTTTTCCATTAAAAATAAGCTAAATTTCACTAAAAATAGGTTCACGAGTGATTAGTGAAATTCATAGACTCAAAAATAGAATGAAAAATATGAACCAGGGATCAAATAATTAATAAGATATATATATCTGTGTTTTGATATGATAAAAGATTTATTTATTTATTTATTCTATTAATAGTTAATGGGGATCACATCCTTAAATGGTCAATAGATGGACCGGTTCAGCCTTCATTCTATATGATATATAATGGACGCCAACTTCACTCCATTTTATAATATATACAAACCAATTATTATACATTAATGAGTTAATTGCCACCAAACATCCTTATGAATTCAACCTTCAAAATGATCTGACCACTTCGAGTTTAAAATATTTGTATTTGATTTGATTTTGGTTCCAAAAAAATATAAAATTTATTAAAATATATCATAAATTTAAAAAGTTAATATTTTAATAAGAAAAAATTATATTAAATGTAAAAGATGAGTATAATTCTTAAAGAAATATTTAAAATTTTTATTATTTACTCAAAAAACAAATTAAAAAAGATGTTCAAAATTAAAGATGCTGAGTATATAATTTTTTGGCAGTGGAATATAATTTTGAATGAATTGGAATTAATAATAGAATGAAGAGGGATGAAAATAGAGGGTGTTGAGATTCCAATTTGAAGGACTTATGTGTATATATATATTGACAAGCTATATTTACAGCTAATGACGGTTGAGTATAATATATTATGAAGTAATAATTAAATACTCAACAGTATTAATATGTATATTTTAAAGGAAAATAGTAAAGTATTAATTTATGAAAAGAGATGGGCATTGGTAATAGGAAAAAAGTGGAAACAGGGCAACAACTACCTTCCTTAATTCACACCTGAAGCCCATTGGGCCTATGGCCTCTATTAGTATTTATTTTTGCTATTTGATTATATTATATACTCTGCTACTGCTTTTGTTGTGTCATTAATGGAATTTGAACTATTCGGGGAAAGAGATAACAAGTCCCTCTCTTTTCTTTGGAAATTCCAACCCTTTCCTTTTAATGACTCCATAATAATATGAGCAAAAGAAACATTAGGAAATATTGCATCCATATTTTATTCCTGAGAAACATTAAGTTACAAGAGAAAATTAATTAGCCTTTTGAATTTTATTTTATTTATTAAATGGTTCTGGAAGTCAAAGGAACACGATTTCTGTATTCTGCCAGGGCCCACAGTGGATAGATATTTCTGTATGCTGCATAATGTAACATGCAGTTCTTCATGAACACACCCGTGATCTCCTGTCATTCAGTAACATCCTCTTTTTTATATGATGTTTTTACGAATCCAAAACAGCAATTTATATTGATGGTTACCTGTTGAGGAAAATCTCCATCTTCCAATTGGGAATTGATTATAAGCTTTGCAGCTGCGTGAAGAGGTTTTGGATCTCTATCCATCTGATTATGGGATGAGAGCATCAGAATCATAATTATCTTTATTCCACACCCTCATTATAATATTTAAACTGTGTTGTGTGTGCGCACGCTGACCTGTCCACCATTAATCAGACCCATCATTCCCCATGCGGTATGTACCAAATTCCATCTCTTTCCTTCGAGAGCCACATATTTCTGCATTTACATTTTTCTTTTAGTTTCTCTCTTCTGCTACAAATCTTTTTGCTGTCAAACGAATTAATACGCATATCCAATCATTCCTTTACCTTCTGAGGGCATGAAATATAGCTCTCTCCCCAACCTCCATCATCCTTTTGTATTCTTAGAAGAAAATCCACACCTTTGCGCATTGCTACGCAATTGTTGTACGTCTTCCCAGCAGCTGCCAGTCCTCCCAGTGCAAACCATGTACCATAAGTGAAGCAAACTCCCCAATTCCCATACCTACTCATCACGCAATTCATTTCTCAGTTACTTACTTGCAAAATAGCTATCATCGTACCACCAAGCAAATTATGGCAACCTACCATCCTCCCTCCTCACTTTGTATGCTTTCGAGATATCGTACGGCATTGCTGATGAAATTCTCTATCTCCTTCTTTCGGTGCCCAGGGTATAATCTCTTGAACAAAACTAATGCATGGATTGCAGATGCAGTGCATTCCACATATTCGTGCTCGATGACTATGTCAGCGAAAAACTCTGTTGGATTCAGCACCTGAGTAAGAAGTGCATTAAACGTCAACTTCAAGGTTCAACATAAAGAATCGAGGGGAAAACGATAAGTGTCGTGATCGTGAAGTAACTCACTTCCAGCCATTCTGGAGCCCCAGCTGGCTCCCATGCTGCTAAACCCCCATTTTTACTCTGCAATAAATAAAGCTTAGTCATTTAAAGTGCTAGAAAAGGATTTTATTCGTGTCCGGAGAGATCCTAACCTGTAAAGAAAGAAGTATATTGACAGCATCATACAACTGTTTTGGTTCCATTTTCTCGCCGACAATTTCTGACGGCATCATTGAAAAGAGCAGGCAACACTGTATAATACAAGAGAATTTGTTGAGGCACATTGCAGTTTGAATTTGATACATGTCTGAATCATGTTTTAGTGTTCGATTGCTCAAACTCTGTTACCTTCAATCCTTCTGCAGTGCAATCAGAAACTTGCCATCCATGGTCTTGGTCCGAGAATGTCCAAGATCCCTTAGAAATATGCCTGTACATGCTTTTGAAGTCGCCAGAAGGATTGTCTTTGACCTGAGAAATTTGAGTTATTATTTTTATTATTATTATTATTATTATTATTATATGAAGTGAAACAGAACAAGTTATATATGTCAATGCAATTAAGAGACATAAAAAGGAACAAACTTTGAGATCATTGGGCAAAAAGAAAAATAGAAACCTGAGATTTCTTTATGAAATCATGCCCTCTCTTGAGCACATCTCCTATTTCTTCAGTAAGATTACTAGCAAGCAAGGCTTGGATGGCAAAACCAGTATCCCACTGTTGACTTCCAAAACTCTGTCGCAGAAATCCCAAAATAGTCATTTCATGATGGATGTGGTGGAGTAGAATAGAAGTTACGCAGAATAAAAAATTAATGACAAATAACAACCTGCATTTTCATTCCATCTTCAGCAACCCAAATGTAATCAGGGATCCTAGCGAGATGCTTCTTGAAATAATCGCCATCTGGATCTTCAACCCAGCAAGCAAGCATGCATAGCACCTGTGAATTAATTGAAGAAGCATTTAGAGACAGTGATATATATATATATAAATGTAAATGCATGTACGATGTTGGAATTGGGAAAAAACGTACGGCTACCTTCTCAACGCATCCAATGGTAATGTAACGACTGTTTTCATCTTCATAGTGAATGTGGTTCATGGTGACTCGAAGAGCCTTGTTTCTAATGAATTTGTTCAAAGGCCAACGAGTAAGGAGAGGCTCAGTGAATATGTAGAGAGCATCCCACATCAAATCTTGAATCAACGGATGGGGGTAGTAGAGATCCTCCTGCAGGTCAAGAATCAATAAACACAAGGACAGGAATGAAAGGAACAGGTAGCAGAGAGAGGACGGAAGACTGACACGGGCACACTGATGACGGGTTCTCTTCCAGTTGACTTGATCATAAGGTTGAGTATGGAGCTCTTGTCTGAGTTGAAGAATGAGAGGAGTAATAGGGCCCACAAACCTTTTTCCGTACAGATAAGACATCGGCATGTAAACCATCCGACAGTAGCACCACATTTTTGCTGCATTTTCCAATAGAAATATACTAGCTAGCGTCAATTTTAACTCTGTTCGAATCAAGTTGAGATAGCAATTGATAAATATACCATAGCTCAGACCTGGGTGCATAGGAAGGAATGAAGGAAGAAGCCAGAATTCAGGGGGCATGGGGTTGCTCCCAGACCAGTCGTAGACACCAAGTATCTGAGGAGGCAGTAAAATATTGTATCATTGGAAATAGATTTTATACAACTAAAAAGAGGAAGAAAGAATTAGGTGCGTACAGAGAGCCAAGTCTTTCCCCAGGAGGGAATGTAAGTAACACCGCCATGTTGAAGAATCCAAGTTCTGGCTCTTTGACAAGCATTGTCTTGACCGCCATCAGGTGCTTCGCCGAGAAGACGCATGCAAATGTAGCTGAGAACGGTGCAGAACATGGTGCTGTGGCCCTCAATGTGTAGGCCCCATCCACCATCTTCATTCTGGTGATTGTAAATGTACCTCAGGATTTCCTTGCGATGCTCACTGGGGAGTATGGTGTCCAGATGTCCTGTTATGTACATACACATCACCTGAATATAGTATTCATGGATTTTAGTTAGGTTTGGTTTTAATGCATGCAGTCAGTTGCCTATACCATACAACAAATCACAAAACTTTTCTTCTTTTTTATTTTTTGAAAAAGACAAAATGGAACTTACTAAGGGAGGAAGGAAGAACAAAGGGCCAGCATTTTCTGCAGGCCAATGACCATCGCTAGCCTGCAATGCCGAAAAGAAATGGACTGCTCTTCTTAACGCTTCTGTCGCCTTCTCATTTGTTATCTCTTCTCCCTCTTCTATTTTCACTTTTCCTACTTTTTGCTCGAATTTCTTCTCCCTCATATACTGCAATTTTTTTTTTTTTTCATTTTTTCAAAGAAAAAAACAGATAACGTTATTGCAAACAAAAAGTTATAATTAAAAGAATCTAACAAAATACCACGAATAACTGATTTTATGTTTTTCAAATATGCGAGTTTGGAGTGATTGACAGGCATTCCATCTTTTAAAATCAATAAAAATACATTAAAATTTAATGTATATATATGTGTAGGTATGTGGATATATGTATATTGCCTATCACTGTCATTATCGTCTTTGCCCTTTTCTCAATACTAATTACATTTTCATTCGAACCCTAACATCACCTTTTACTTTCTACTTTTACCATGCCCACCTTTATTACTCTGTCGGTGATTCCTTTTCTTCCTCTCAATTAATTTGATATTATCATCCTCCTAATTAATCATATTTTATTTTTCTTTTAAAAAATATTTCTAGTAATTTTGTATATGAAAAGCAAAAACCTGTTATTTTCTTTATATATATATATATATAATATACAGTGACAGATCTCTTATTGTGAGTGGTAAGTAAATAATAAACATTAACAAGGATGGAAAGGAAAAGACAATACATAAATATAAAATAAATAGTTAACTCTAAAAGAAAATGTTGCAAGAGGGAAAGTCCGCCAGGGAGCAATGTAATAAGTAAGTAAGTAAGAAGAACAAAGGGTACCTGCATACGCCAGAGAAGGTCACTGCTGGGCTTCACCTGATGACGATTGTTGTGAAAAACACGACGAGCTTCTTCTACCTGAGCGCGCTCCTCGGGAGTGCCTGCATCAGGATCGAACTCCCATATTTGCCTCCCTACGTAGTTGTTTGTGCTGTACAAATATGGATCACTGCTACCTTCCTCCGCAATCTTCAACCTCCACATTTTTCTTTTTCCTTTTCTGCGACCTACTAACTTCGGATGCCTATATATCCTAAACCTTTCTGCACGTCCAAAACTAAATCAAATGCTTAATTTGCTTATTCGAACACAATATAGAAAAGGTGGATTAATGAAGGCAGCGCAAATAGGGAAAGAATTAGTTTTGGAGTTGGGAGAGAAAAACTTGTAGCTTCTCTGCGTGTGATGATTACAAAAATGAGAGTCTTCCATTGTTAATTACTTGTATATATATATACAAATATGTACAGCCAAACAGTCTCTCTTCCCATTTACTTTATTCCATTTTATGTTCTTCTCTCTCTCTCTTTCATATTAAACGTACTCAGGGTTTAATTTATACATAAATCTCATATATTTAACTAGGAATATAATACCTTTTTTTTTTTAAAACATTCATATATTTTTTATTTTTACTGCCATCCATATATATATATATATATTTGTAGTTGCATTTAAATTAGTTTTTCTTCAAACTGTATATTGCGAGCAATACTATGAATTCTTTAGTGAAAATCATATTATTTAATCTCCATACAAGAAAACAAAAAGATAAAGATAAAGATAAAAAGGAGAATAATGAAAAGAATTGAGAGGTTGAGGCACAAGCGAAGCCACCAAAAGAAGGCACAAAATCGATAAATACAATACAGTTGACTGAGCAACGAAATATATCTTCACCTGCCTAATTCTTTTTTTTGACAAAACATCCCATCATTTTTATTATTTAACATACATGCGTATGTCTGTCCAAGTTGTGGAATTTCTTGGGTATTTATCCTTGAATCATTGACCAGACCAAAAATTAGTTAGATTTTCAATAGCTAATTAATTTTCTATAAGATTTATTACTGTCACAGTCCAACTTAGTGTAATATTTAGCCTTTTTTATTTAATTAAAACAGCGACCTTCTGTATTTATATATGTATAATGCACTTGGAACTAATTCTTTTTATTTATGGTAATATTAAAAAAAGTGTATGAGTATATTAAAGGTATACCTGTGTGAATCAAATGAAAGAAGTCTGAAATTTGGATTGGGAAAAGCATGAAATTGACAAATCTGAAAGTGGAAACCCCAATTCTTAATAATAAAAAAATAAATAAGTGGTTTTAGTCTTTCCATGTTAATTGGATTCTCCACCAATATCCACTTTCACACATTATGATTGACCTCCTTTTTTTTTTTTGTTTTTTTTTTCTATGAGTTTCTTTAAGAAAATAATAATAAAAAGAAAAGAATGTTCAAAATTCCATATGAAAGGCATTGGGTTTCAAAGAAAGTGGGTTTGTTTGGTTGAGTTTAGTAAGGAGGGTGTTTATATGAATCATGCATCAAGCTTACCTAACAAAATCAAAAAAGAAGACTCAGCTTAATTAGTCGATTGAATATCACCTAACAAACAATTTCAAGACCCCATCTATTAATTAACGTTATAATATTCCTTTTTAATTCTAATTACCATCCCTCTTTCTGCCCTTACTTAATCACACTTTTGTTGCTTCAATATTCCTAGGGATTAATGTAAAACATATTTATAGTTAGCCTAAGAAGGAAGGATTAGTTGTAATAAGAAACTGTGAGGTGGGTACTTGACAATGCTAGAATCTGAAACATATGCATTTTATTAAGTTGTTTGGTAAATGTGTATGAATCACCTCATTTTTCATTAATTGTTTGCCCACTTGATCCATCTAACTTCTATATAAATATTTAAGTGTGTTTTAGAGGTTTAATGATTTGTTTCTATATATAATATGGTATGAAGATGTGTTTTACCTCACTTTAGTTTTTCTTATCTACATTCAGGAAATAATGCAAAAAAGGAGAATTTGAGCTAAAAATGCACTAATGGGCATTAATTGGACTGCGACTATTAAAGGCTCGAGAATCAAACACGTTGGCTATTAATAGTTTAGGCCTAGCTTAATTCATTAAGGCCCAAAAATGAGAGTTTAGGTAATTATTATATAATTAGTGGATAATTATCATTTGAGTTGTTTAGTTTTTTTTAAGACAATAAGGGATAAACTATAGGAGTTGTGTGTTGAGAAAAGAACTCTAAAAAAGGAAATCTCTATAAGGAGTAGAGGTAAATTAGAATAGGGAGTTCTTCGTCTACTGAATCTCTCTGGAGAAGGGTTCTATTATTCTCGGCAGAAAATTCTGGAGTTCATCATCTTTGACATCTTGCTAGCTTGTGTTGCATCATTCTTTGAAGAATCAGAGAAGCTTTTTGAAGACGTGGAGAAAGATGACCAATCTTCTTCATTCTTTGAAGAGCCTTTGAACTTTGAGGGAGTTTTAGTTTTATGTTTTATGAATTTTAAATCTTTTTATTTAATTACAATGATCGTTGAATTAAGTATGTTAGGTTAAGTCCCATAAGTGTTTAGTTTGGCTTTTTACTTATGTATGAACCTTATATATTTTGAGTTTAATAAATGATTTTTTTCCTTTTTATGTTCATTAGTTTCATCTATTATTATTGATTGATCATCATATCAATTTAGTAGTAATATGTGTTATGAAAATCTTTAGGTAAAAAGTATTAGAAACATCATCTTTACTTTAATCTATGTTGATATAAGAAACCTAAGTTGCATCATTAGCTTGAGCGACTTAGGGAAAAGGCACATTGCTATCTCATTTGTTAAATTAGGGCTTAAGGGAATTGAGGGGATTACTAAGTAAAAGCTAGACTAAATGCTATCTTATCATATAGTTCATATTAATCATTCCACTTGCATATTTACTTTCTGGTTATTTAATTTCTTTTATTAAACTAAGATCATTCTCAAAACATCGGCTTAGAGTGTTTATATTTACTTTCAGTTATTTGTATGATAGTTGGTCTTTATAATATATGCTCGATAATCCCTTGTGAGATCGACCTCGTGTGAGCTTACCCGAACTACCATTCGGTTCGTACACTTGCGAGTACTAACTTAAACATATCAAGTTTTTGGCGCCGTTGCCAGGGAATTGTGTCAATATTATATTGATTAATTGTCAAATATCTTTTTTTTTTTTGTATTTTTTTCGTGTGTTGCATGTTATTTATTTCTGTTTTATTTTTTAAATTCTGTTTTTAAGTTTTTTCTGAAATTTTTCCTTTGATTTTATATGCCTAGCAGGAAAACAAGATCAGGTGATTCATCAACTCAAAATCCTACAACTTGAGATCAACTGTTAAAAAAGCAGAAGGAGACCAAGAGGTAGAGAGTGAGTTTGTACCTCCAAGAGGAATTGAATTTTAAGAAAAGCTGGAACAAGAGTTGGAAGAAGAAGTTGAGATAATGGCTGATGATCAAAGGGAAGTTGCAGCGCAAAGGCAAATGGCCATGAAGGACTATGCTCGTCTGATAATTAGTAACACTACTTCATGCATAGTCTTAGGCAATGCATTTAGGATTTATGAGCTTAAGAACATCCATTTTAATATGCTTCCGTCATTCTATGGTATGCCTAGTGAGGATGCATTGACATTCATTAGAGAGTTCTATGCTATAGTTTACATATTCCCATTATCTGGACTCAATGAAGATCAATTAAAGATGAGATGTTTCCCTCACTCATTAAAAAATAAAGCAAATGCTTGGTTAATGACCTTGCCTCCTAATTCTTTGAGAACTTGGGATGAAGTTTATTAAAAATCTATAAGTAAATTTTACACACATCAAAAGACCAAAGAATTAAGAGTTGAGATTTCCAATTTTTATCAAAAGGACACTGAATCCTTTCACGAAGCATGGGACAACTTCAAATCACTTTTACTACAATGCCCACACTATGGATACCCACTTCCTGTTACTAAACAATCATTTTATGATGGTTTAACACAACAATACTAATATATGGTGGATAATGCAGCTGGGGGTGCTATGCTAGAAAGAATTGCTGATGAAGTTTATGAGATCTTTTTGAAATGTTAGGAGCTAATTCACAACAAAAGAGTGTGAGAGCAAAAAGAGTAGGAGTGAATGAAGTTGTATATAATAATGAGATGGCTATACAAATAGCCGAATTAACTAAATAAGTTAAGATTCTTGCTTCAACTAAGAATGTACAAAGCAATGAGGTATGCAGTATATGTGGTGTTTATGGTCATCGTGCTAACGTTTGTTTGTCTTATGAGACTTATGCATGAGAAGATTATGAACAGGTTAACTTGATAGAATCTTATCAACCTAGGCAACCTAGGATTATCCAATACTTATAATCCGAGATGGAGGAATCATCCAAATTTCTCTTGGAGAAATAACGATCATAACCCACCACAAATACTGAGGAACCAAAACCAGCCCAGTATCAGAATTAAGAGCTTCTATACCCAAGAAACTAAAACCCTCCATTCCCTAATCAAGGACAAGCCCTTCAAAGAAAATCAAGTTTGGAGAAAACACTCCAATCTTTTATGACGGCTACCCATGATAGAATGGAGAGGAATAAAAAGAAAACTGATTCCATAGAAGCTTTAGTAAAGCGATTGGAAATTCAAATTGGGCAAATTGCTAAAGCGATACAAGAAGATAAGAAAAAAAAATTTCCAAGTCAACCTGAGCAAGCTAAAGCAATCACTGTTCTTAAGGATGCTGAGTTATTTGATAATAATGTTAAAAATCTAATTGAAAAAGATTCTTCTTACGCAGGTACATCAAAAGAAGGTGGACTAGTTGATGTAGAGATAACTGAAGGAGGTTTACAAAAAGAAGGAAGAATAGAGTCCAATCTTGGGCAGAAAGAGAAAGACAAGGAGGCATTCTCAGGACCTGAGTTTCATAAAGCAGCTGAGCCTTATAAGCCTCCAATTATGTTCCCGAACAGATTGAAAGAAAGCAAACAAGATAAGCAATTTTTTGAAATTTTTGATATGCTTTCTAAAGTTAACATTTATTTGCCCTTATTAGATACAAGAATATGCCAGCTTATGCTAAGTTCTTTAAGGAACTCAATTCCAACAAGAGGAGATATGGGAACAATGAAAAAGTTATGGTGTCTGAAACAAAAAGTGCAGTTCTCCAACAACAGTTACCTCCTAAGAGGAAAGACCCTAGGAGCTTTACCGTTGATATTACAATGGGGGACAAAAAGGTTGCTAAAGCCATGTTGGATTTGGGAGCAAGCATCAATTTAATGCTATATTCAACATATGTACAACTTGGTTTAGGAGAATTGAAGCTAACCGCCATGTCTCTGCAACTAGCTGATAGGCCAATTAAATATCCAAGAGGCATAGTGGAAAACTTGTTGATTCAGGTAGGAAAACTGATAATCCCTATTGTCTTTATGGTTCTAGACATGGAAGGTACATCAGCAAGGGATAATGAACAAACAATACTCCTTAGTAGACCTTTTATGGCAACTACCAAGACAGTTATTGACGTGCACAATGAGAAGCTGACTATGACAGTTTTGGGAGAGACTGTAGAATTTAAAGTGTTTAATTCTCTAACTATATCTCCTAGCACTTCAATTGATGAATGTTCATATGTTGATTGCATGAATTATTTTGTTTATGAAATATATTTTCAGGATAAGGATGATAAGCTAGAAGTTGCATTAACATTGGAAAAGCATGAAGAATGTTTAGATGAAGAAGTCTTAGACTTACATGATAAGTTAGATGAAGCTATTTCATTGTTACCTGATGAAAGCACTATTGAACCTTTAGATTCATCCATTGAAAGCAAATCAGAAATTATTGATGAACCACCTAAGGTTGAGCTCAAGGAGTTGCCTAACACACTTAAATATGTCTTCTTAGGAGAAAAGAATACATATCCAGTGATAATAGCCTCCGATCTTTCTCCTTTAGAGGAAGAGACAACTATTAGAGAATTGAGAAGACTTAAAAAAGCTATTGGGTGGGGAATTGTTGATATTAAGGGGATTAGTCCAACAATGTATATGCATAAAATTATTTTAGAAGACAATTCTAAAACGGTTAGAGATATACAACGATGACTTAATCCCAATATGAAAGAAGTAGTAAAAAAAGGAAGTTCAGAAGTTATGGGATGAGGGTATCATATACCCTATAGCTGATAGTAATTGGGTAAGCCCTGTTCATGTAGTGCCTAAAAAGTCAGGCACAACAGTTGTTAAAAATGAAAAAAGGGAGTTAGTCCCCACAAGAATGACAACGGGGTGGAGAATGTGTATTGATTATAGAAAGTTAAATGCCGCAACAAAGAAGGATCATTTTCCTCTTCCTTTTGTTGATAAAATATTATAGCGTTTAGCAGGACATGAATTTTATTATTTTTTTGATGGACTTTCAGGATATTACCAGGTAGCCATTGCACGTGAAGATCAAGAAATGACAACTTTCACATATCCCTTTGAAACTTTTGCATTTAGAATGATGCCTTTTGGGCTGTGCAACGCTCCAACAACATTCCAAAGATGTATGCTTTCTATTTTCTCTGACATATTAGAAGACTGTATCGAGATATTTATGGATGATTTCTCAGTTTTTGGTTCCTCATTTGATGCATGTCTAAGTAATCTGACTCGTGTACTTGAGAGATGCATTGAATGTAACTTAACATTGAGTTGGAAAAAGAGTCATTTCATGGTTAAACAAGGTATTGTGCTAGGGCATGTTGTTTCTAGTAAAGGTACTGAAGTAGACCAAGCAAAAGTCAATTTAATTGCCAAATTGCCCCCTCCTACTTCAGTAAAGGGCATTAGAAGTTTTCTTGGCCGTGTAGGATTTTATAGGCGTTTTATTAAAGAATTTTCTAAAATTGCTTGTCTTTTAACTGAATTGCTGGCTAAAGATATTAACTTTATTTTTAAAGATGCATGCTATCTGCTTTTAACATCTTGAAAGAAAGATTGACTAGTGCACCAGTTATTGTGGCACCTGATTGGTCTCTTCCCTTTGAAATCATGTGTGATACATCTGATTATATTATAGGAGCGGTCTTGGGCCAAAGAATTGATAAAGCTTTACATGTAATATATTATGCTAGCAAAACTCTTGATGATGCTCAAGTAAACTATTCGACAACTGAAAAAGAATTTCTAGCTGTTGTATATTCACTAGACAAATTTAGATCTTATTTGGTGGGATCTAAAGTCATTGTTCATTCAGATCATGCAGCTTTGAGATATCTTTTAACTAAGCCTAATGCTAAACCACAGCTTATTAGGTGGGTGCTCTTATTATAAGAGTTTGATATAGAGATAAAAGATAAAAAAGAGAGTGAAAATGTAGTAGCAGATCACCTTTCGAGGTTGATTTCTGATTTTGATAATCTTGATTCTAAAAAAGTAATTAATGAGACTTTCCCTGATGAACAATTGTTTATAGTAAGTTATGAGCCATGGTATGCTGACATTGTGAACTATTTGGCATGTGGTGTTATGAGAACTGACTTAACTTGGTAGGAAAAGAAACGATTTCTATCAGGGTGTAGGCATTATTATTGGGATGACCCGTATTTGTTTAAACATTATTCTGATCAAATGATTAGAAGATGTGTTCCTGAAGATGAGCAACAAAGCATTCTGGCCTTTTGCCACGAAATGCATTATAGGGGTCACTTTGGTGGTAAGAAAATAGCCTACAAGGTTCTGAAATCAGGTTTCTTCTGGCCTTCATTATTATGCTCATATTTTTTGTGCTAAATGTGATAGGTGCCAAAGAAGTGGAAGTATTAGCAAACGAACTGAAATGCCTCAGACTTTTAATCTTGTGGTTGAACTATTTGATGTGTGAGGTATCGATTTTATAGGACCATTTCCACCTTTTCATGGTTATGAATATGCACTTGTTGCTGTTGATTATGTGTCTAAATAGATAGAAGCAATAGCTACATGAACTAATGACGCTAAAATAGTATGCAAATTCGTAAAAGATAATATTTTTAGCAGGTTTGGAACACCTAGAGCAATCATTAGCGAGAGGGAACATATTTTTGCAACAAGGCATTTAGCGCCTTACTAAAGAAATATGGAGTAACTCATAGAGTTGCAATACCTTATCACTCACAAACATCAGGACAGGTGGAAGTTAGCAATAGATAAATTAAGTCAATACTTGAGAAATTAGTGCACCCATCTAGAAAACATTGGGCTATGCACTTGAATAGTGCCCTGTGGGCATATCGAACGACTTATAAAATACCGATTGGAATGAGTCCTTATAGATTTGTATATGGCAAAACTTGCCATTTACCGGTCGAATTAGAACATAAAGCATATTGGGCTATTAAGGAGCTTAATATGGACTTAACTAAAGCAAGTGAAGAGCGTTTGTTGCATCTAAATGAGCTAGAAGAAATGTGTAGCGAGGCATATGAGAATGCCAAGCTATACAAAGAAAGGACCAAGAAGCAACATGATAAGAGTTTACTTCGTAAATCTTTTGTCCCTGGAATGAAAGTATTATTATTTAACTCATACTTTAAACTTTTTTCAGGAAAGCTTAGATCCAGATGGAACAGATCCTTCGAAGTAATAACGGTTTTCAATCATGGTGTGATGGAATTACGTAACATTAAGACCCAAGAACAATTCAAAGTTAATGGCTATCGCTTAAAGCCATACTATGAAGGGATGACATGTGGACATGAAGTGGAGTGCATAGAAGCACCTCCAATTTGAAATAAATTTTATCAATGTCTAGCTATAGATAATAAATTTAGCACTTATATATTACATATTTTCTATTTTTACTATTTTAGTTTTCAATTTAAAGTATTTTCTCGCTTTGTTTTTAGGAATCTGCAAGAGATTTAACCGTCCGAGCACATGCACGATCATCAAGTACAACAAAGGAGCTTTATGTGGTAACACTTAATTTACTAGTCGTTATTGTGCTTCAAGGATTTATAAGATTATGTGTATTATATAAAGGTTATTTAATTAGGATTTGAGTATCCCTTGCAATGCTTGTCTTTAGTTAGGAATTTAGTCTTAATTCTAGTCAAGTCATCCTTGATAGCTTAGTTTTTCCTATTATTATTAAATACAATTTTGTTTGTTTTTTTAAAAACACGTTGCGACAACGAAATTTCACATGGGCCCATACAACAAGAATGCATGCGGCCGGCAGTAAGATGGCTCATGCCGCGGATGCTCCGTGAGGTGTGCGATGCGACCCAGGTGCACTGCGAGCCGCGAATCTTTGCAAGGTCCGTTATGCCGTGACCTCAGAGTGCGAACCCAAAGAAAAAAAGAAATAAAAAAAAAGAGTTGAGCAACTTTAATTTGAAATACATTAGGACTCTAAAGTTGTTCATCTCCCACCAAAACACCAAAAAGAATTTTATTTGAATTCAAAAACACCCATCCCTAAAACCCTAACCCTTACACATAATTTTTTTTCTTTTCTCTCATTTCCTCTATTAACACCAAACTTAACCAACGGCTCGATGCCTTTGATTCTCGATTGGCTAATGTGGAGAAGAGTCAACGTCGACAAGCATACAAACTCGATTGCTACTTCAAATCCGTCGACTTTGATGCTCCTTCACCACCATCATCCCCGCCTCATTATTGATTCTAGTTTTGTACTAAGTTTTTTTTTTTTTTTTTAGGATTTAGCTATCTAGTTACCATAGGGCATTTGCTTTGATATTTTTCGCTATCTTAGGATTTCCATGCTTTATAGCTATTTAGAATTTCTGTTATGGATTTATTTTGTAATAATAACTTTTAGATTCTGTTTTATTTATGATATTTTATTTTAAGCTAATTAGTTCTTATCAATGATGGTTCTCCAAAGCTTGTTTAAGGTTTATACGGGATGACGATTACTTATAGCCAGTGGTGATTGAATGGCACTCCAATTTTCAAAGGAAGTACTCTATCTTTTTCTCTTTTATGTGTTTCTTTTATGATTAAGACATTGAGGGCAATGTCTAAAATAAGTGTGGGGGGAAAAAATTTAGAGTAATTCTGTTATATATGCCAAGTATTTAGTAGCTTTTGATTAATTTTTATAAAAAAAAAAAACTTAAAACTATTCTATACTCAGCTTTTTGTTATTATTCTACACTAAAGAATCAATGAAAGAATGCTATTATGATAAATCTTTGAGTTCTTGAATTAATTTTTAAGCACATATAAATGTGAGCTCATGAGTTGATTGCACTTAAATGATCAAGTGTTCATTGTTTGCGTAAGAACATGATTAGTAGTTTAGCAACATTTGACATGGGTATGATTAGAAGTGTATGATTTAGGTTATTATTCCCTTGTTATTATTATGGTTTACCTATGCTTGCGGGAATGGGTAAGTTTAAAAGCTCTAAGTTAATAATTCTACTCCGCTAGTTTTAGTTGCTGAGTAACCGGGGGTCTTCATGACCAATGTTGATTTTCGCGTAAAAAGGCAATTAAAATTATGAGTATGCAAAGCATATTGATTTTTATTTTGTTGAATAACCAGGTGTATTCATTACTCATGTTTGTATTTGCGTTAAAAGACATAACATATCAAGAAAGAAAGAAACCCCAAGTATCAAGTAAATCTAAGGGGTGAAAAGAAAAGAAAATTCAAGAAAAAAGAGCTTGCAAAGCAAGTGAAAAATGTAAATGCCTATTGATCTCTTATTTGAACATTAAGATTTTTCTTCTTGAATAGGGTTATCATAATTTGGGTTATGCCTTGTAATTATATTCATTGATAATGAGTTAAACTATTTATTGTGAACATGTGTAAATGATGAATACTTGAATCTTTTGACTAACTATGATTGAGTTTACAACCTTTTAAGAAAAATTCTTATGATTCAGGTTTTCTTTGATTTGCATAATTTCTGCATTAGTGAGATTCTTTTGAATAGTACTTTTAAGCTGAGTACGAATTGCTTTATTGATTTTTTTTGCAACGATTGATTCTTAAGTTACTATTTACTTGAGGACAAGTAAAAGTTTAAGTGTAGGGGTATTTGATCGATCTAAATTGTATATAGATATTTAAGGGTATTTTAGAGCTTTAATGATTTGTTTCTATATATAATATGGTATAAAGATGTGTTTTACCTCACTTTAGTTTTTCTTGTCTAAATTCAGGAAATAATGCAAAAAAAAAAAAAAAGAATTTGAGCTAAAAATGCACTAATGGGCGTTAATTGGACTGCGGCTATTAAAGGCTCGAGAATCAGACACGTGGGCTATTAATAGTTTGGGCCTAACTTAATTCATTAAAGCCCAAATAGGGGAATTTAGGTAATTATTATGTAATTAGTGGATAATTATCATTTGAGTTGTTTAGTTTGTTTAGGACAATAAGGGATAAACTATAGGAGTTGTGTGTTGAGAAAAGAACTCTAAAAAAGGGAATCTCTACAAGGAGTAGAGGTAAATTGGAACAGGAAGTTCTTCGGCTACTGAATCTCTCTGGAAAAGGATTTTATTATTCTCGGCCGAAAATTCTGAAGTTCATCATCTTTGACATCTTGCTAGCTTGTGTTGTATCATTCTTTGAAGAATCAAAGAAGCTTTTCGAAGATGTGGAGAAAGATGACCAATCTTCTTCATTCCTTGAAGAGCCTTTGAACTTTGAGGGAGTTTTAGTTTTCTGTTTTATGAATCTTAGGTCTTTCTATTTAATTACAATGATCGTTGGATTAAGTATGTTAGGCTAAGTCCCATAAGTGTTTAGTTTGACTTTTTACTTATGTATGAATCTTATATATTTGGAGTTTAATGAATGATTTCTTTTACTTCATATGTTCATTAGTTTTATCTATTATTATTAATTGACCATTATATCAATTTAGTAGTAATATGTGTTATGAAAAACTTTAGGTTAAAAGGATTAGAAACATCATATTTACTTTAATCTATGTTGGTATAAGAAACCTAAGTTGCATCATTAGCTTGAGTGACTTCGGAAAAAGGCACATCACCATCTCATTTGTTAAATCAGGACTTAAGAGAATTAAGGGAATTACTAAGTAAAAGCTAGACTAAATGCTATCTTATCATATGGTTCATATTAATCATTCTAGTTGCATATTTACTTTCTGGTTATTTAATTTTTTTTATTAAACTAAGATCATTCTCAAAATATCGACTTAGAGTGTTTATATTTACTTTCAGTAATTTGTGTGATAGTTAGTCTTTATAATATATATTCGATAATTCCTTATGAGATCGACCTCATTGTGAGTTTACCTAAACTACCATTCAGTTCATACACTTGCGAGTGCTAATTTAAACATATCACTGCTCTACAAATATAAAGGTCCAGTTGCAAATACTTAAAAAGATTTAATACATCACTCTCGCTTGCGAAAATAATTATATTTTTGACTTTAGCAATAAAAGTCATTGCCAATGGGATATTACCTAACAATCAATGGATAAGAAGGCATATATCTATGCCTAACATCCAATCAATAGAATGTGGAAATGTAAACAAAACATTGACTTTTGTTTTTTTTTTTATTTAATTTAAAAACATGTGTATATTTTGCATTGCGATGGTTTTATAATCAGACATTTAGGGCGGTGGTGGTATAAAATTATTAAGAACGCATATAACCTACCACTCATCTTCTAACAAAACCCTAACAATCTCAGCTCTGCCAAAGTACAGAAGCATTTCATATGTTAATAGCTTGGAGAATATATTTAATTAATCTTTGCATGTCTTTTCCATAAAACCATTTTTCTTTGTTTTATTGAAATAAGAAGAAGAAGAATTCCTAAAGCACGACGCATATTCCATACACTAGTAGTCAGACTCCTCAGTCCTCACAGAAGCCGCAAGATCATCTCTCATCTTCATACTCGACCGTTGAACTAACCGTACCAACGCTTGCACCACCTCTGACATTGGCGGCCGGAATTCAGGCTCCGACTAATACACACAATATAAAAACCATTATTAGGTTAGTAAACACGTAATTTGTCAGTAATAAATGATACAGTGGCCCTCGTTACCTGTACGCAGAGGGCAATGATATCAGCAAATCGAGAGAGTGACTTGGTAGGGTACAGTCCACGTAAAGCAGGGTCCACCATATTTGCCAATGCATCAATGTCATGCAGTTGTGGAGTAGCCCAACGGGCTAGGCATTGTTCTGATCTTGGTTTTGAGCTGTAAAACCATGCAACTCATGGAGATTCCACTTGGCCAATAAAACTACTGAAGCATCAAATAAAATAAATGTAACTTACTTGTCAAAAGGCATTCGACCCGTCAATAACTCCAGCATCACCACTCCGAAGCTGTAAATGTCACTCTTCGAGGTATAGGCTGAAGGCCTTGTGCATTCTGGAGCGTTGTACCCTACGCCGAGATTTTGACTTGTGCGCTGAAAAAGGATTTTATTTATTCTATGAGGAAAAGCTTTGGTTGATCTATGAGTGGAAGTGAAAACATAAAATACTATGCAGATGCCTTTCTGTTAAACAGACTCGTACTAATTCCTCAACACTGATCCTGACAGCCAGTGGAAGGTTAAATGGATGAGCTACTTCAAAGAACTCCTACACCATGATACTAAACTAAAATAAGCCATGCCACATGCAATATTAAGTGGCACTGAATCCAAAGAAGATACTGTTTGGCACTATGCTTTCAGTAAAAATCTTTTACATCTCAAGAAATACTAACATGGTGAAAATTGGCCAGCCCATAGTCTGAAAGATGAGGATTAAGCTCAAGGTCGAGCAAAATATTAGATGACTTGATATTCTTGTGGACATAGGACGGAGAACAAACTTCATGGAGGTACCTGAACATGGAATTGTTGACAGATGATTCAATAAATTAAAAAACAAGAGAAACTGCTGCAGGCAACGTAGGGAAATCAACAAATATGACTCATTCTGAAAGCAAAAGTACAAGTAACAATGCGCTTCAGATGCCTAAATACCTAAAATGATTCCAAGGCTCACGTCAAGCCTAATACAACATTAGGCCAAAAGTGATCGCCTTTAAACTTCGGGCTGCTTCTGTGCAGACATTAGAAGTTAGGTGTCTATTTGGTAACTTCAATAAAATAATATCCAAGAATGAATGATTCAAAATTCTCATTCATATCATATGCTAATTAAGCTATATTGAATTGGATTTAGTTTCTACGCGTATTCATTGCCTTACCGAAACCAGCACATCAGTTTCACAGGTGTGCACTACCAGTTCAATCAAGTTTCCAATTGGAATTTCTAAATCTCATATTTTTTTTCAACCTTTGTGCTTGACATGGTCTGCTCGTTTGTCTTGAACCAATTTAATGGCCTTGCGCACTCGAACACAGTCAAACTGCATGTTCAGATAAGTACGAAGGTCATATGCTAAAAGGAAGCCGTCCCAATTGTATCCAAGTCTAAAATTTTAAGAAACAGTTTTGGCCATTAATTATACTATAGTTTCTCAACTGAATGAGGTTCTGGTTTTCCTGTTGATTTATGCCAAAAGCTTATGTCAGCATTCTAAACAAAAACTGTTTCCATATATTCATCCATAATGGCTACGGATAAAGTGAAGTATGTACAACGTACTCTACAGCCCGGGCTGTGCCCAATGCAATTCTGACTCTGGTGTTCCAAGTTAGTGGCTTGCTGTAGTCATCTGACATGTGCAGGAAGTCGTGAAGTGAGCCATTCCTGTAATACTCATATATTAACATGTTGTGCCCTTGTTCTGAACAATAACCCAGAAGTTCAGCAATGTTTGGATGGTAGACTTTTGAGATGCTTGAAACAATTCCTGAAAATTCTTCTGGGCGCCCACTTTGAAAAAGTGACGAATCAATTTTTTTCACAGCTAAAACCTAAAAGGTGGTAAAATCAATTAACTAGATCTAAAGCCCAACTTCTTGCAGCAGACTTTCTCTGAATTCAACTAAAACCAGTGAAGAACGCACATAAATGTTAAATAACTAGGGGAAAGTTTACCTTTCCATCCGGATATTTGGCCCTATAAACACGGCCGATGGATCCCTCACCAAGAAGACGCCCCATTGCAAAATTACCAGTAGCCGTCTGCAAGTCTGCCAAAGAATAAGAAACAGCACGAACAGAGGTGTTTCTTCTGGCATTCAGATGGCTTGCGAACTCATTGTCATTTAAAGATTGTGCAAAATCAGAATGTGGAGGCTTATAACTGACGGAAGGAGATTTTTGCATTGTCTTGATATCGATCGCAATTGAATCAAATGGCTCAGTTTCTGTTGCCAACAAGTCAGAACCACATGAACCATAGACATTAGGAATGCACCACATTGACATAGGAATATAATAAGCAGTGACAAGGAGTTTTAACGAGATCCAATATGTCTAGCCAATAAATCTATGTAAACTGTTAAGTGCCAGTGTCCTGCCTCAGACAGACAAATGATGATATGGGATCGCTGAAAAGCTTATCATACATGGTGAACTATTGACCCATACCTATCATGCATTCTGTAACAAAACTTGTTTTTCCAATTACAACAACAATGCGCATATCATAGGTTTCATAGTTGAAGCCTGAAGGACATTCACCAGAAGCAAAGATGACCCATCACACATTAAGATGACAGTAGTATACAGAAATTCACAAGCATATTTTATTCAAAAGCTGAGAAGAATTCTCTCGAGATACAATATGCATATATATCATAGTGGGAATTAAATTTACTACCTCTAAACTCTTTGCGCATAGCACTATGTGAGTCATTGGATAATTCCTGAGATGAAAGGGGCGTAAAGGCTCTACGCTGGCTAGCCCTTTCTTCATCGAGAAAATGTGAAGATGGAGAAGATTTTCTTGTTGAAAATAGAATAATCAGGAGTGCAACTACCACCAATGAAGCCAGAACTATTAGAGCTATAGATAACCCACTCATGCCATCCTTCCCACCTGCACCTTTCTCGTGTTCCTTTTGTTTTGCTGAAATAGATTTTGCACCAGGTGGAGGAGGAGGAGCTGGACCCGACGACCAAGAATTTCCTCCAGTTCTTGAGAAAATATAATCACAAAGTCAGAGATGCAGTTTCACTCTCTAGAAAATAAAGTTTTCAATGCCACTCACTCTATGTTTTCAATGCCTTCCAGCTCATCAGGGACCCATCCAGAGAACTCGTTGTCTTCAACATCCCTGCAAACAAAACATTTAGATTCTTTTTCAAGCACTTGTGATTTCCAGACATGAACAGGCATAAAATAACATCATTTGTTTTTTGGAATAATTTTTTCAACAAAAGGGACAAACCTACTTAAACAGCAAGAACTAAAAAATAAACAATAGTGGGTACTAAATTTTACGTTGATATAGAACACATACTTGATTTAATCGAAGCAACTGGCATACTTACAAAGTATCAAGAGGAAGGCCCGCGAGGACATTTATTGAACCAGTGAACTTATTGTCTTGCAAACGCCTGTAAGAATGCATAGCACAGTCACCAATTAAGAAACTCAGAGGATCTATGTGATTATCCTTTTATAAGCTTCTTACAATGTGTTAAGACTTGAAAGTGATGCAAAACTCTGCGGCAGATTGCCTGAAAGAGAGTTGTAGGATAAATCCCTGTAAGCCATCTCATAAGTTAGTCGCAATACAATTTAGAGGAAGAACATCTTACAGTATATGAATACAAGGAATACAAGAGAGACACTATATAAGTTCCAGTAAAGTCACCATACATCATATTCCCAATGATTTCTGTGAAACAAAACTCAAAACCAGTTCATAGTGTTTTCTTAATTTATCTTAACAATTTAAGGTAATATTGGATAAAAAATATGAGGATTAGCTGCACAGCAAAACAGGATCTTCCACCAGTCAAATCACACAAGTATATATGGCCCATGACACCTTAATTTACCCATACTTTGCTCCATGAAAAGTTAGTTTTTGAGACAGTGTATCAGGACATAATAAAACTGGAGCTATAGTGAATATGCCAATTTGGAGCCATACACTTATTGTATCTAGGTTAACCAATCATTTTAAGCAGCATGTAAAAGTAGTTTTCCCGACTGCTTACTTGACCAAAGTCAAAATTTAAAATTTTCATGGACATGAACGACAAGGATTCTACTAAGTAAAGAACTTTTCTCCCATGCTTTTTACTACTTACAATGATTTAAGTTTTGGAAGCTTTTGAAACATGTCACTCAACTGTCCATTTAGCTGGTTATGACCAAGATTTCTGCATAAAAAGAAGAAAATAATCAGAATTGGTATTGACTGCAGCTGTGGTTAGCCAATGGAAAAAAGTTTGCTTACAGATATTCGAGGTCAGTCATCTGTGAGATCGAATAAGGCACATTTCCACTGAAGCCATTATTAGAAAGGTCTCTGCATGTGTAGCTTATGAGATTTAAAATCAAACACATTTTAAGTAGTCAAACAAGTCAGCAAAAAGAGTGAAGTAATTCAATGAAAAGCCAAGTTCTTCTTGATCACTAACTTGTTTACGCCTTCCCTGTAAGGAGCTAATCCTTACCATTGAGAAGGCAAGACACTATTGACAATAGCTGAGTATTACTATTTAAACAAACACTCTCTAATGCAGAGGTTCTTTGGCAGATGTATTATAACAGTCAATATAGAGTATAGAGGAAACCATGATTTTCTCTTCAAGATTTAGATACGCTGGCACATAATCATACCGACTATTTTGGGTTCCACTTTTCTAAGGCTGATTGCATACGTCTTGGCAAGACAAGTTAGACTCCAAACTTAGCTCAACGCAACGAATGATTGATCCAAAACTAGTTGAGATTTGCTGCATAAATCATTTTCATTCAGTCTGACTAATCTAGTAAGTTGAACTCAAGTTTAATCACAACTTCACAACCAATTATATATAAACGGAATACAAAGTTCACCTAGTCTTGCAAAAGTTAGCTTAACATTTCTGCTAAAGTTGGCTGGTCAGGACTGAATAAAGCAGATAAAAATGAAACAAGTCATGAAAACGGAAGGGGATGAATTTAGTTAATAAAACTATAGCGGAAGAACATATCCATTTTTAGGAGGAAATTTGTAGAGTGCCAAAAAATATTGTTCATAGACAGAAAGGTGAATCACCGTTGACTTACAAATGAGCTGTGTTAGGAGGAAGCTGATATGGTATGTCATTGTCGAGGTTGTTCTTGCTCATATCACTGTACTATGACAACGAATTAATACGAAGCCTTGAGGTTATGTTCTTTCATTTCAGTTGAAAAAGAGATTAAAAAAATAATTTACGTTCTTTCATCGGAAAAATATAATATGAAAATTCATAGGTGCCTCACAAGTAGGTGACAGATTTCAAGTTTGATAACTGGTAGCCCATTGATCCAGATAGTCCAAGGCCAGATAACTTTCTGCAACATTTCAAAAAAGCAAAGAAGGCACAATTCAGACGTGGAATAAATATTTGAATTCTCAGGTATCTTCAAAAGGGAGAGAGTAAGACGATTCGAAAATAACAACATTTGAGTCACAGATGAGCCGGAGCAAGTAATCCCTTCCCAAGAATCGTCACAAGGGTCACCACCACTTGATTTCCAACCGCTTAGTTGTGAAGGAGAATTTAAGCCGGTAAACATCACATTAAGAGCAGAGACTGCAATGCAAATGGGGGAAAGTTACTGTAACATTCATTGGCAAAAGCCAAATTGGTGGGAATTTACAAGTGTCATAAATTGATAAAGCTTAGTAATCAAAGGGAATGGAGGCAAGAAATGTAAAAACGGTATCCAACATCCATTAAATTTGAAATGCATAAAGGGAAGAAAAGAATGTGATAATAGGAAAATGAGTTGCCGTACCATCCTGGGAATTAGTCTTTGAATGGGCGAGGGTGGACAGGAACCCAAGAGAGACGATCAAGAACCCTACAAGACTCTGGTGCATTTTGCCGCAGCAAACCAAGGTTGAAAAACAAATAAATGTATTTGTTTTCAAAAGTAAAGAAGAGGGTTAGTTTTATAAAAGCAAGGAAATGCAGCAGAAGGGGGAGGAGGAGGTGCAGTCAATGTCGAAGAAGATGGAGGACGAGGACAAAACAATCCCTCCCAGTTTGTAAGAAGAAAGGGGAGTTTCTTTTTGTTTCGAAAAGTTTTCCTTTTTTTGGATGGATATGTTTTTTAGGAGGTTTGTTTCTGGTAAAAAGGAATCTATATTTAGAGGGTCTGATCAGACAGCTAAATATGGCCGCCAAACTGAAAATGCCATTTGCAGTTGTAGAGCCGGACTGCATACACATCCAGAGACAGTGGGAGCCAAACTCATCAAGTTTTTGTAATAAAAGATTAATTGAATATAAGAAAAGGCGCGAATTGTAAGGAGAAAACAATACCCTGCCGATGAGTTCCTGCCGTTTATTTGTGTTTCTTTGGGTGAAACGGACGTTCTCTTTGGTATACCTCTGCTACTCCTTTACATTCACTTCCCCTTAAATAAGCGCGCTTATTTACCTGTCTGTCTCTGTCTTGTCATATGCTTTTAATCCCATTTAGGTGCCTTCTTTATTAGACAGAAAAAATATATTCCGACTTCCAAGAGGAGTAAATACTTAGCCACTTCAGAAACATTAGCTGATAAAATCTAATAAAATCTAATAAAATTAAAAAATATATTTTAATATTATAAAAATATATTAATAAATTAATATAAGATTTATTTAAAAATAGATAAAATCTAATTTAATTCATTATAAATTTAAATATGTAATTTTAAATAAATTTTTATTTATTGATATTATATTTGATTAAAATTTATAAAATTTATTTACAAATTTAAAATTTATATATTTTGAGTGAAATAAAAATAAATTTAAAATTTTATATAACTAAATTTAAATATAATTAAATTAAATTCTAGCAAGTAAATTTATTATATAATATTAAAATATTTTTTAACTTTATCATTTTTATTTTATATCTCTCTACCCTAATTTTTTTAAATAAAGTTAATTTTTAATAAAACCATCATTCTTTAGATGTAGTGCCTGTCAGCAACTTAATATTTTCAGTAACGAATTGTGGTTTTTCTTGTTACGTTCCAGTTGTACCGAAGCCTGAACACAGCCAGAACATATCATATATCTAATGTTGTCATTTGATTGTGAACAGTAAAACATGCCAATCACATTCACCATAATCTAGAATGATGGTTATACATTTCAAAGTCAGACTGCATATTTTACATAATAAAAGGTTTATTACATGATAATACATATAGATTCCTGTATCAACAACATTCATTTTTCTATTTTGGACATATAATTGCTGCTACATCAATAACAAAGAAATACCAACTTGAAAATTTTCCCATAATCGACTCTCAATGTTCTCTCGAGCCAGATTCATTAAATGATTATGGCCGCATGACAGAGTACCAAGTCTGAACCATTCGAAGTGGGACAAAAGTCATTAAGAAACTTAATTACCTGTACAAATATAACGCAATGCATCCAACTACTTACAGCTTAAAAAAGAAATTGTTTCCTTCCCTATATGTACACAGTGAGAGACAGAGAGAACCAAACTTCACAAATGGGCAAAAAGTCAGTTTCCACGCTAAAACTATGCTTATTCGTAACGTAGTAAATGTTAATACGTTAAGCCGTATCAGTATCGCTCTTGGTGGTGCAATGTGATCCTGTACCTTAGCTTTCTCTGCTTTGGCCTGAGGAAGCATCCTGTTTTCTCAGCTTTGTCAAAATGTACGCCATAGCAACTTTAGCACCTAGGCTAGAATGTCCACGGGACAGGCAGATGACACCCCCAAGAAGTAGCAAACCATTTGCTAAGACTTTCCTTGATGGCCTTCTACGAAACTTCTTCTCTCTGGTTTCATCAGTGACTAATCCATCCATGGGAATCCGTGCAGGAGTAGCCGGAGTATCCACAATGTGATTTATTGTTTCTAAACCTGGTGGAACCTAGGTATAGAGAGAAATGTCAGCCATAAACACACACTCCTGGAGGATGTTCTGCTGAATATAGTAAAACCAGTGAATTCCAATTTGTTCCCTTGAGTATGCAGTCATAGGGTCATCCCTTTAAGTCAATCAATGTTTTTATAAAACTACAATAAATATGCTAACTCTTAAACTTAACACTAGTACAAAATATGTGTGTCAAAGCTCTGACACTACCAACTGTTCAAATGGTAAGACTGTTGCTGCTCCATCACGAATCATTTCATTTATAATGTTTCAATATCAGAAAGAATGATACCTTCTGGATCAGAGACACAGCAGTAACAGCTGGACCAATATGCGGACGACTTATTGCATTGTACTTGCGCAGAGCATTATCCATCTTACATACATAACTCCATATGCCCCTAGCAAAAGCCAACTTTGCCATCTCCACATTTAAACCAGCATCCTCTTGGTGATACATTTTTATCTCACAGGCATTTCTACCAGGTACTGAAACATGATATGATAATTGAAAAATAATTAGCAGAGCTTCATCTTGCAATTAGCACTTTGGAGGCTGAAAGGAATATCAATATCTCACAGAAGTAGAGCTTTCTCTGCATAGACAAATAAAAGATAGGAGAGAAACCAAAGACAACCAAAAACTAGCAACTTGCCTTTCCTGATTCTCCAACAAGATCTAAAGAAACCCACTCGTACATACTTTTTATGTCGTGGTGCTAAAGGATGCTCACATTCCTAATCTTGACCATAAACAAAAACCAATAAATAAAATTATAATAAAAATAATAAAAGAATAGTACCGAGTATGCAAAAGATTCAACAGAACGAAAGTGTCGCACTCAGCAATTCCTAAAAAAGTTATAAAGTGTATAAAATATTCAAAGGAACTAAAGTGTTAGCAAAAAATTTCTAAACACGGTGCCAGAACAAAATAGATACAATTAAACTAATGTTTTCTGAGCGGTAACTGGACAAGTTTAGTTTACCACAATAAATTGTCAATCCAAGTATAATGCAATATCCACCATTGAAGAGGGAGAATACAGGCTAAACCGTGACCACACACAACCCCCCCCCCCCCCCCAACCCAAAAAAAGAAAAAGCAGGAGTATGAGAGCCTGTAAATCCAATGCCATAATACAGATTGAATTACGAATATGACAAAAACCCTTTGTTTTTCATCCTTCATTGATTCAAAATAACATCAACCATAAGAAACCAGAAACTTCTTTTTCTTAAGGAGAGACGGACTAGTTAAGATAAGAATGTACTATTGCAGGTTCCAAACATTGGAGAGGGAGAATACAGGCCAAACCGTGACCCAGAAGAAAAAAGCAATATGAACACTTGTAAATCCACTGCCTCTTTTTTCAAGGAGAGATGGACTAGTTAAGATAAGAACATGCTATTGCAGACTGTAAAATAATAAAAGCTCGACCATTTCCCCTCTTAACAAATGAAAAGATAAAGCAAAAAAAAGCAACAGCATAGCTATTAAAAAAAACCTAAACCAAAATATAATGCAGTACTCCTGGCAATCTGCGAAGAATGGATGTGACACCTTATAGAATATAGATGTAAACAAAATCTAATAGAATTTCAGTTTCAAAGTTAAATGTGCTTGTGCAGTGAAGATGCATGTTAAGGTTAGATAAACTTTCAAAAGAACAAATATCAAAAGAATAGGCCAGCATAATGCAAGCAAAAATGTATCTTGATTTACAAGTCTCAGTTTCTCGAGTCAACCAAGAGATTCTGTGCTGTATGTTCCTCTGTTTGTACAAGTTATTTGAGTGAAGAATATTTATAGTAGTTCCAAATAAAGATTGATAAAGAAAAGCAATAAGTTAGGCTTGTGAAGTGAATTGAAGCAGGCAAGTAATTGCAATTACCTTAATAAAGCAATAGAAGGTTTGATCATTTCCCTGCCATAATCTCCAAGCAAGTACGTATTCTCTAGGGGTCAAGAGTGGGAATTTTTTGATGGTGAGGCCAATTTCAGTACCATCAGTACGATCAACTTGGAGCTGGTGGTGTTGGAGCAAGGTCTTATCCCACTGCAATCTATAGTCATTGTCCATGTAGAAATCCCTAAGAACCTCTAGGGAGCAATTTTCAAAAACCGTGACACTCAAGTATTTGACGGGAGCACCCTGCAAGGGATAATTAATAACTACATAATTTGAAATCCTAGTTGATTTGACTATTATAAAGGAATAAAAGAAAAACCAAGTAATTTCAGGCCTTTTCCAAATATAGGGTTATAACAAAAATAATTCCCATAGTAGAAATATAAGAAACATATTTCCCAGGAAAGGGGTCTTTTCTGGTTTTTGGCTCCCTTTTGGCCAGTGAAGCACGTTACCAAGTCAAAGGCTCAGTAACGCCATAAGCAAAATCAGAGGTACAAGTGCACTACCGAGTCTTAAAGACCTAATATTAGTTAGCTCACACAGTTATATTCTTTAATATTACATAAGGACCATAATTTCGGGCCCATTTCATAAATTTATACACTAAAAGCTTGTGAAGAATAGAGTTCATCCATGTAACGGAATTAAACTTTTAACTGCTGAAAGAATTGAAAACTCGAACAGCCTCTTAATTTCTCTCTCCTTGATTCTTTCTAGATCCATGAAATGTCAACCAATTTGGTCCCTAATAAAAGCCCAAAGTATGTTTTTATGTAAATCTTGCATAGCCATTGCCAGATTTTCCACAAACAATGAGTTGAAACTTGCGTCCTAAGAACATATTTTCCTTTTTCTTCTGTCGTTTTTCTCCACAAACAAACACTAACATCATGTCATCAGCTTTCCTTCTTCATCTCTTTAAATTTTCAGCCCTTACCTCCCAATATCACTTAATGCAATTAGAGAAAGAAGAGTTTGAAGGAAGAAGAGGACTAGCCACAAAGTACTTACCTCTAAGTGCAAATGAGATAAACCACAAAGTATGTACCTCTACTTTTCCTAATCAGTCAACCCTCATTACACTTGCTGAATTAAAACATTATTAAATATTATAATACAAAATAGCTATGAGGCTTACGTATTCATCTGAACATATAGACTTAAAGTCAACAAACTATTATGCATATGAAAAAGACAATAAATGTGCAAGCTAAATACTTAGTTCTTAACCCAACAAGTGATTACCAAGGAAAAAAAATTCATACTTTAAAAAAATTTACAATATCTTTCTGCTCCAGCGATTCTTAGCTTGTTTTGCTCGCTCATCTTATAGCTTTCCTTGTATAATATTTTCAAATAAAGGAGAGTCATAATTTGGTACAACATTGTTTTCCAACTTATAACAAGTGGTATATAAAACATTTAACAACTCTCTCATAAGCATTCCCTCTAATAATTAGAACGAAGAATTTTCTGCATTAATCTTTTTGTTAAGAGGTAATTCTTTTTACATTTTAATATCTATATTTTCAATTTATAATGTAAATTCCACAAATTGAATAACTATAATTAATATCTTTTAATAAAATGCTTAGCTAATTATATAACAATAATTAAATTTTATTGAACTTTAAGTCTTTAGAAAAAAAAAAAAGAATGTAAGTAATGATTAGATTAATGTGTTTAAAAATATGAACTTATAATTAATAACAAATTTATTATATGTTTAAAATTATAATTCTGGTAATTACTAATCAATTTTAGTAATTACCATAAAGATTTCTAATTTTAACCATATTGATATAGTGATAACTAATTTACAACGTTTTAATTGTTTCCACAAGTTCAAATAAATTATAAAATGTAATGAATACAATAAATAAGCTAAAAAATTTATTGGAAATTTCATTATAATTATTATATCTGAGGATTAAAAAAGATTAAAAGTAAAATATAAAACTGAAACGGGAGAAAGATGTTTTAGCCAAAATGGGTCGAGACTAACAGAAAAGCTACTAGGAGGAATCAGCATATCATTACAGACTACAGGGGGATTTAGTAGAATACTAGAAAGTGAGGATTAACTAATGTAGTAGTATTATTATAGCAAAACTCAGATGGGGAAATAGTAATTTCTCTTTTACTTTTTTTTACTGAATTGGAGGTATTTCCATCCTTTACTATTAACTTAAAAGGCAAAACTAATAGGGAAAACTAACAAAATTGGCAGTGAGTATATTTTTACAAACTACAGGCGGGATTTAGTATGATACTAAAAAAATATTATAGAATAGTGTAATAATGTAAACATCACGGGCAAATCGGAATTACTCCTGTTTGGAGAAAGGGACTTACTTTTCAGGGGAGAAAGAAGAAGAAACTCTATCACAGTGTTAATTGAGAAAACGAATCAAATAGTGAATAGAAAGAAGAAGAGTTAGTACAGGAGAAAGAAACCTGAGGTTTGAAGGATGAAGCTGAGTAGGAGAGATGATTGTTGGATTTATGAATGATGGTTTCCCATTTTTCATTGTCATTGTCATTGAGATCCAGTTTTTGAATTAAAAATTTTAAATCATCGTCTGATACAAGCTCTGATATTCTGCACAAAGTGAAAAGAAGTTGGACATCATATCGTCAGCTAATACAATCAAATTATATATGTATATACAGATGAAGGAGAATAATAAGCACAATAATAGTTAAATAATTAAAGGAAATACTAATAGAAAAAAGAATGAAATTGAATAAAAAGGAATTCGAGGACAGATAAAATAAAAAAAGAAAGGAAAGAAGAAGAAGAAGAAAAAAGAGAGTACCGGAATTGGAGAGAGGTCGGAGAAGGATGGGGAGCGGAAGGAGGAGGAGGAGGAGGAGGAGGAGAAGTCTTAAACTTCTTAGAAGCAAAGTGGAAGATCAAGATAAGGAGGAGAGCTAGCAGTGTTGTATAATATGTTACTATTCTGTTACTTCCTGCTTCTTCCTCCATTTTACAACTCTCCCTCTCCTTTTTCTTCTTCCTTGACAAAAAAAAAAAAAAGAAAGAAAGAAAGTTTATTTGCGAACAAAATTGAACATTTTGGAATTGGCGACCAAACTCTGCCAATCCAAGTTTTCCACATCCAGAGGGGTACTTTGGTCTTTCGCTCTTTTTATAAGTAAATAAAATTTAAATCCTCCCAATGGATATGGATATGGATATGGATATGGATATGGATATGGATGGACAGGCTATTCTTTCCTAAAGAAATAATCTTTGAATAAATCTCCTAAGCGAAGCCCCGCCACTAAAAAAAAAGAAAACATAATGAAGAAAAAGATAAAAGAACAAAAGACAGGTCGATCTCAAATTTCTTGGGTTTATATATAAAGACATCCACTGTTATCTGAGATGTCTGTTTAATTTAATTATCATTTACTTTCTAAATATATTCGATATAATCTATGTTATGTATAAACAACACAAGACATAATAAATGTTGTTTTCTTTCATGTTTATATTACTGGATTATATTAAAGAAAAAAGAGTTACTTCAGCATGCTCCATTGTAACTTTTCTCCCTCAGAGATGTTCACAAGCGAATCAGCTTATAATATGCTTAATGAGCCCCTCATGATTCATCAATGATGCCAATGTGGTGTTGGTGTAGGACAAAGTCTGGAAGTGGAGAGGTCCTCGGAAAGTCAAAACTACTTTATAGTTGTTGGCTCACAATAGATTGGCTACTGCAAACGTGTGTGCCAGGAGGGTGATCGTCCCATCCACCAGTGTCCTGACTGCTGAAGACTCAATTTACGCGATTAGAAACTGCATGTTTGCTCCATTAATTTGGCAAAAATCTGTTCTGGAATACTTTCTTCTCGATGGACATTATGCAGTAACCTTTCTTCCGACTCCGATACTCCATTCGGGAACGTTGAATGGAAACTGTTATTTGGTATCACAGTACGGCATTTGCGGCAATGTGGGAACTAGCTCGTTTTCAATTCCCAAGTTGCTAGAGCAGAAAACCCTATGCACATGATTTTAAATACTTGTAATTCCATTTCCCAGTGCTTCTCAAGTACAGTAAGCATTTGGCGGCAATCATCAGGCTTGGGAATGTTAGGAGGATAGGCTGGAAGTGCCCTCCTGCTGATTGGGTAAAGCTTAATTCAGATGGAGGAGTTAGAGATAATAGTGCAGCTGCGGGAGGTCTTCTGAGGAACTTCAGAGGACGCTGGTTGGCTGGGTTCTCTCAGAACATTGGTACCTGCTCAGTCCTGCAGGCTGAATTATGGGGAGCATTCACTAGTTTAAGTCTAGCATGATCTTTGGGCTACAGAATAATCACGGTTGAGATAGAGTCTAAGGTAGCAGTTGACATGCTGTCTGAGAGTAGGAGGATAGGGAACCTTTGTTGTACTCTCGTTGCTGCTATTAAGGAATTACTGGGCTTGACAAGTTCGCTTAAGTCATGTGTCTCGGGAAGCCAGCCAATGTTCAGATTGGTTGGTAAGCCAGACCTTTTCTAAAGAATTGGGAATTGAGGTATCCTTTCTGCCTCCTATTGGTATTCAACGGATGTGCCCACTCCACTTATCTTGCTGCCAGTAATCCACACTCTTGTCAAAATTAATTGCTCCAACCATTTTAGCCACTTGCCGATGCCGATACCGGAGCAGCTAAAGGAAGCAGTAGTAGTACAACCACCCAATTGCTATTCCATTGCACATTGATCTTCCTCTATCCATTCCTTTTCATAAAAGTATGCCACAGAAGTGCGCACTGGCATTCACCTGCATACACAATTTGCAGCAGCATCTTAAATAGAATGGCAACCATCAACAACACTTTAAGTAACAGTAAAAATGCAACTAGAAACTTAAAATGCAGTTATAGATACAAGAGAGTATCTCAAACTCAACCAAATCTTCGTTTCAAACTAGTTGCGATAGGCTAATGATCCATTTCCATATACAGTGTAATAGCGAAAAGACAAGATATTTTCCATCTATTGACATCAAAGAAGCTACACCTTTTCATACTTTCATATCCTCAATAACACATTCGGAAAAGCCACCAGAAAAGGTTCATAAATCATATACACTCGGAGACTAGCAAATAAGCCATACAAATCTCACTAAAAACTGCAACTCGGTCCCTCTTCCAGCCAAACGTATAACTAAAGTGTCATTGGGAATAAAAAATTTACCGAAAATAAGAGAAACACCATACTTTATGCTGTTGTGAACATTATCTTCAATGTATGATTTGATCCTAGCATCCATGACAAAATCTGGTCTGGTCGGTTGTATAACTCATTCGCAGGTGGATTTGGTATATCTTGACACTTAGGCTTTGGGGCCCTTGGTCCTCGGTTTCGGTTTTGCTCACTAAGGATATTAAGATTACCATTACAGCCACATAGGAAAACTTGCCCTCCCCAAACTACAGATGGATGCACTTCCAAAAACCAGATCCCTAATTAAAACCATTGTTGCATATAAGATGTATCTTATGTTATTTCTTTTTCGTTTTTTTACTCTATTCTGTGAATTTTCTGACATTCCAAATTCTCACTCTTTTACTTTAGTAGAGTTTTTGTAAGCTACGTTTGTGTTTTAGGAACCACCACCTATAAGATATATAAGAAGTCAGCTGAGAGCGGTATAAATTATGAATGTCAACATAGATAATATCAATGAATAATGAATAAAATGTTGAACACTACATTTACGTTTACAAAGGGTTCAAGCCTTCTCAGTTCTCACCATAGGAGAGACTTTTTTACACATTTTGATTCCTCATTCATTCCAGGATATCTATCATCTTGCTCCATGGGTTTCAGTATCAGACACATGGCTATTACTGTGGTGGCACTTGGTATTACGGCCTTCACTTTTGGAATTCTTGCTGAGCAAAACAAGGTTAGGTTCTCATTTCCTATACATTATTATATATGCTTTCTTTTCTTTCTCAACAGCTAGACTTATCGGTTTCTCTGTTCGTGATTATAAGTAACAGCAGAAGAGCAAGTTGTTCCTTTTCCTTTTCTATTATTGTCCACAATATCCACCCTTATGGTTTGCAGCTGACACAGCCGTTTTTTACAAATTTCCTCAGCCTGATTCTGGGAAGTCGCTCAATTCCAATGGAGTCATTACCTGCAAATATCCCTCAGACCCATCCCCCATTTATGGCTTCCTCTCTATTGCATTCCTCACTGCATCTTCAGTCATTGGCTCCTACTCCATTTTTCATCCTTACAAAGGAAGAAGTGTTCCTCTGAAGGATCTATTTTGCAGCACTACAATGCTTGTGTTTTTCCAAATTGCTGTGTGAGTTCTCGCCTCATCTCTTGATATGTTTTACTGTTCCTCTTTATTCTTCACTCTTCTTTTCTCTTTTGCTTTTCCTTTTTCCCCTCACACTCTACTTCTATGAATCAGATGGGTGTCCTTCTTGGCTGAAGGGATGCTGGTATGGACAACAGTTGCTGAGCTCGTGCACTTGACTAACAATGTGCATCGTGACGCGAACACTAAATGTCCCACAGCCAAGACTGGTCTCTTTGGGGGTGCTGCCTTTATGGCTCTCAATGCTTCCCTCTTTTGGTTGGTTTGCCTCATGCTCGCTGATAATGCTAGAGATGATTACTTTAATGAAGATGAAGAGAATCACGAAGGTCATTATGGTCAGGTTCTCACTGCAGACTATGACGTTAAGGAACAAGCCAAAGTTTGAAACATACCCTGATGGATCTGGCATTATACTATGACGACATATCTCCAGTATAATTGCACTTTGGTGTGTATCCAGAAGAACTTTTATTTCCGTATCCTGTGGCGTTTTAGCTTTCTAGAATAACGTGTAATTCTGTACTGTAACATTTCTAATCGGAGGCCATTTGAGCAACTTCATATTTCACCAAACCAAGCCAATAAATCAGATAACTTGCTACCTTTGGCATTTATAGTAAACTAAGGCATACATCCCGCCAAATCCCAATAACCAATAGGGAACCCCATAATAAGGATTATCTCCATTTATCTACTGAAGGAACACCTCTAGTTCCCTATAACAAGGAGTACAACTATAAAACCTAAAGTAGTCAGATCACTTCAAAAAAAAGATTTAAGAAAAGAGAGAACTCACCTATAAGTGAATGACAAAGCAACAAGTCTTCATATTGCAATGAAGGAATGCAAAATAAGGAGTTTTTTCTTTTCTTTTCTTTTTAATTTTTCCACATGATGAAGAAGTCCTCGAAAAAGGTCATGACTGCCTGCTCTTATATAAATAATATCAACAGCAAGAGAAGGCTGCAACAAAACTTATTAATGATTATATTCCTAACAACAAGCATTGTACAGGGGATGGAAAAGCACAAAAAATTCTGTATGCCTGTGCATATGAAGTAAGAAAGCAATTCATTTTCCTATGGCAAAATTCAACCTAACACATCATGTTCTGCACTGAATACAGTATCCCTGACTTTATGGCTCTGCTTGTGTCATGACCTTCGGTGTTTCATTTTTTATACTGCATATACTTTCAGTCAAATCACGGCCCTTGGTGTCAAATGGAAACAGTGAGACACAGATCCCAGATGCAAAAGCTACAGCCATAAAAAGAAGAATTGCTGCAGCTTGATGGCATCCTTGCACTAACATTATTGCCACATAAGGGGAGACCATTCCACCAATTCTTCCCATTGAGCTTGCAACTCCAACTCCTGTTGACCTCACTGAAGTTGGATACATCTGAATCATGAATAAAAATAATGAAGGTTACCCACTGGTCCTAACTAAAATACCGTAATTTGATTTCAAATTTATAGAATCCTGTAAAGCTCTACTGATGTATGTACCAACTCAGGTAGAAAACTAGTTTGCATTTACTGGGGATAGTTAATGCTAATATAACTCATGATGATCTGACTTTTGTCAAAATTTCACCTATTCATCCACAATACTTAGGGTTCTCTTTGTTTAATTCTAGTACTTGACCTACTAATGAGAGATGTTTAAATGCAAGAAAATAATCTGTCTCTCATTTCTAAATTCATAAACAAGAGGAAGATCAAAATATATCAGACATTTCAGAGAAGAATAAATCCACATATAAAGTGGGCAAAAGAGCATTGAAAAATTTGTAAATGAACTATTACCATGGCATGCAGAAACATAAGTACATTTTGTACTTTTTTCCAATACTCTCTTGTCTATGGGACGCAACAAACAAAAACATAATTCCCTTGATTTACCTCTGGGGCGTAAACATAGACAACAGTGAAGGTATCTGTTATGAATATTCGAGCTATAAAGAGAAGGGCTGTTGTGAGAGTCGCAGATTGATGGACCACCAATGGTAGCAGGAAGATGCCACAGATAAAGAACACAACCGACATAGAAAGTTTTCGACCAAACCTATCAACTGTGAGACCTGCCAGGATTATCCCCGGAATCTCTTGAAGAAAATAAAAGTAGATGTAACTTAGCTGCTTCTGAAAGAGTACAAAAATCAAATTTATCTTACAAATAAGAATTAATGTAATTGCTGAACTTACCTGCAAAAGAAGTAATAAACACATCTTTGTAGTTAACATCCACAGCCGTCTGGGGCTGCATTTGAGTTAAAGGGCAATGACGATTCCTATCGTTCAACTCAGTGGTCAGCAAAACAAGGCCATAATATGAAAATGCATTCCCAAAAAATACCACCCATAACAGCAAGGTTGACCTAGCTAATCTTGGCGAAAGAAGGGTTAACAGTGATCTGAAAGGCCCCATGTTAGAATCCTTCCACATGGGAGGAGGATGGTTAACATCTTCATCGTTTTGCGGTAAACCTGTATTTCCATCCTCCACTGGAAGACTCTTCTCTTGTAGCTCGAGTTCATGATCAGTAACAAGAACACCAGGAGGCAATACTTTTCCATTTAGTTTAGCTACTTTTTCTAGAATCCCAAGGGCATCAACTTTTCTACCTTTCAAGCACAAATATCTTGGGGACTCAGGAGTCATAGTATAAAATACAAGGAGAAGAAAAGATGGCAGAGCAGCCACAGCAAGCAGCCACCTCCAGCTCAATCTTGGCATAATAATCTGCAAAAGTACAATTTCAGGATGAGAACACTTTTTAAATGCACATGTATTTTACCTTACCATGGCGACCTTATACTCGAAAAACAATCAGCCTAACCAACTCTATAGATGAACGAGTTAGTCAAACGTCAAAGAAGAGTGTGTACTATAACAGTTAAAACTTGTGGTGCAACAATATATTGGATGTAAATTATCCAAATAATTCCATGCAGGTCACAAGTACTGCTAGCCAATCTTGCCAAATTTCTAGGAATGAGTAGAAAAACTGCCTATATACTGATACCAAATAAAAGCTCAAAATCATGAGGATATGATTGAATTGGGGAGAATTGAATTTTAGAGCTATTTTCCACAAATGTCACAATGTTTTCAAGTATCATTCACATCAAAGCAAACAAAAAATAGATCCAATGGAGGAGTTCAATAGAGAACCTAACAATGGCAAAGAATATAATAACCAATACTAGAAGGAGAGTCAACAGATAACCGTAGCAAGCCAAACCAACAACCGCTGCTCTAAAAGATTAATCTTAACGAACTTTATCATGTTAGCAGATGAAAGGTATCACACCGAAATAACTCTTTTTTTTCCCAGCCCAACTAATCTGAGGATATGCAACTAATTTTAAGATTTTATCACATAGTTGATTAGATGATAGCAACTTGAGATTTAAATCGATAAAAAACTGGATCACCAATACCAAAAAATGATGAGGAAATCACAAGTATACCCATGCTAGAGCAGCTTCGGATATTGCTCCAATGGTCCAAAACACTTGGAAAATAACCATCCAAGTGCCTCTTTTTGGTGCTGGTACAAACTCTAAGAACCAGGCTAAGAGTACAGGACCACCTCCCAAGCCAAGTCCAACCAAACAACGAAAAAGAATCAATGTAATATAGTTCGGGGCAAAGGAACTCAGAAGTCCAGCTGCAGAAGTAATTATGGCTGTAACCAGAAATCCCCTCCTGAACAAATGAAAAACCAAAGAAAACACATTGACTAGAAAAATAAAAACATTGATGATATTCCAAATATATTAGTGGAAGAAAAAGCTGAGTCACTTCCATTCCATAGTAATGAGGGAGAGTTTGAACTCAAGACCACCTAAGAGGAAAAAATACAGCTACTAACTAGATTATATCTCAGCCGCAAGATTTGCATTGTATGTAATTCATACAAAAGAGAAACTATATAGACCAGATTGAGGTCGCAGCCAATATATTTGAACCGTTGTTTCTTTTTCATTCCAAACGAACAGTGAAGAGAAATTAAATAAACCTGAGTTTATTCAACAAACAACACAAAACACTGAACAGAATCTCTGAACCTCAGCAATAACCTAGTGATGGCACTGCAGTCAAATCTAAATGATGGAAAGAAAGGAGTTATAACGAAGTCAGAAGAGAACATAAGTTAGTTGGAAATGATCTGAGTTCCCACATCGTATGAAACAAAGCACAAGAGTACACCGTCTCTAACTTGTTGTAACTTGAGATCTGTTAGTTTTTTGTTTTTCTTTTTTTCTTATCGAAATATAAACAAAATAAGACAGGAAAAAGGAAAAGAAGAGATGCACCGATCTCAAGAAGAAAGAAAGTATCACCTTCTTCCAAATTTATCAGAAACTAAGCCCCATGAGTATGCGCCGATCATCATGCCAACGAAAACCATACTGGTGATGAGGCTCTGTTTGGCAGAAGAAAGACCCCATTGCTGCTGCACTGCTGGTCCGATAGTTGAGAGAAGCATCATTTCCATGGCCTCAGAAGCCCAACCCAAGCCCGCATACAGAAGCACAAGGACTTGGAATTTTCCAAAACCGACAGCGAAAAGAGCTTCATCAACAGTATAGACTAGGCGTCCGTCTGTCATCTAAGATAATAATAGATTATTAGTAGTTTTCTCCCAGAGAAGTTGAATGGAACAATGCAATACCTATCACAGTAATGAATGATCATAAAAAGCAATGCATTACATTACATAACATAATAATTTCTTCTTTCAAATACTGAAAGCAAACACTATATAGAAGAATAGCAAAATGAAGTCAATTTTTAATTAATTAAATTTAAACAAAACAAAAACCTTATCGGAGAGGATAAATGCGGATCTATCTTCGTCTTCGGTATCTCTGTGTCTAGGGAGATTAATGCGCGGAAAGTAGGGAGCAAGATGAGAATTTAAAAAAGAACCAAAAAAATTTGAATTAGATGAGGATGAGGATGAGGATGAGGATGAGAGATTATTATTGGATAAATTGATAGTTTTGTTTGTTTGCGCTCTCATTATTATTGTTACAGAAATCTTTCCTCTTTTTTGTGTTTAAATGTCACTAATTGAAGTTCTAACTGAAACAAACAAAATTATCGGTGTAAGAAGAATTAATTGGATTGCGTTTTCCACTTGCAAGATTTTATAGTTTTGACTCCTTCCCTTCCCCTTCCCTTCAGCTCCTTCCTCCTAGTCCTTGCCATTTCCATTTTATATTTAAATTAGGCCCTTCACCAAAGGCCCAACTGAAAGTCCGTCCATCTAATTTTGCATACCAATCTTTCTCTGGATTGATGTATCCTGGACTTGAGTACATCATGCATCTCTCTCTCCCCATAACTAAACACACGTCGTGTTAATAATTAATTAAGTTAAGTGCTTTTGTAATTATAAAGTTGGGCTTATAATAAATTACATAAACAAATTAATGCCACAAATTTAAATTCATTGCAAAACATATAAATTACTATACTTTAAAATAACTCTTTCACTACATTCCAACTTCTTATTTTATATTCAATACTACTAACATTTTTTTTATTTTTTTTATTTCAATTCTTATATTTTAATATATTTTATAGTTCTTTTCACATAAATTTTATTCTTTTCATAATATGGTAGTTTGAAAATACTATATATTAAAATTAAAAAAAATATAGATAATTTCATTTTTATCGATCTTATCCTTTCTTAATTTAATTCTAAGCATCATCATTATAATTTAAATTTATAAACTAACTTGTAGATTCATATGTCATAAATTATATGAATCTAGAGTTTAAGTTTAATGAACCTGAAGTTTATATTTAATGAATCTGACACTAATAATAGATGAATATATATTTTATAGGTAATGAATCTAAAAGTTATATTTAATAAATTTAACATTAGTAATAGATAAATATACATTTTTATAAGTAATGAGCCTGAAATTTACATTTAACGAATATGTACTAATAACAGATAAATATACACTTTATAAGTAATGAATTTGAATTTTATATTTAATGAATTCGACATTAATAATAAATAAATATATACTTTATAAGTAATGAATATGTCGCTTATATAAAAAATAAATTAATATAAATTAAATAATAACAGGTTCATCGTCAAAAAACTATAGATTCATTAAATATACATTTCAGGTTTATATAAAATAATACATTCATAACTTAAAAAGTAAATTTGCCTACATGGTGCTGCATGCAACTGGATCCATGATATAATTTGCCTCTATTCTCTCTCTCTCTCTCTCTCTCTCTCTCTGCTTATAATCCTGAAATGGAGTATATTATTATTAATTATAAATACGAGCAGATTTGTATTATCAATCGAAACAACAGCAGGCAGAGGGCTTGAATAGAAAATAGTTAGCTATCAATCATATGTATTCTCCTGGAATCGCTTTGGCTTTGGCTTTGGCTTTCTCCTTCACCTTCTCCCTCCCTCCTACTATTTCTTTTCTTTTCTTTCTTTATGCTAGTCTTTCTCTTTTGTTTTTCTTTCTTTTTCTGGCAAGTAAAATCGCATTTCGCTGTGATTATAAATGTATTGAAATAGACACATAAAAGAAATTATCGAGCAAGCAAGCCGCAATACAATAAATAAACAATGTTGTTATTAATTATTTTATTTCCTCGCCATTTACGTGCAGTCTGTCAGAGGTAATGATTGGTCCCCTCTTTTTCCAACCCCATCAATTAATTAATACCCCTTTTGGTTTCTCCGAATAGACTGCACATTTTGGCATTATATTATTTAGTAGGAGAATTTCTTTTCATCTTTTTCAATTTTCTGTACAATCAAATTTAGTTCCTTTTGTTCAGTTTGCTGTTTTAGAACTAATTAAAATGAGATTATCTGTAAATTCATTGGACGGACAAATTTATATATATATATATATATATATATATATATATATATATATATATATATATAAGTGAAGGAAAACAAAAGAATGTTAAAGAAATGGATGTGGTTTCTTTCCTGCAACATAAAGCATGTCTTGTCTGGTAGTGGTAGCAAGTGATTTGCTAGGGTAAATGGCTCGTTCCATAAACTATAATTGCCAATTGCCAATTTAATAATGTATAATTGGGATATTATTGTATAAGATGTCATTGGGAGATGACACCAACAAACACATGACGTACGTAAAATGGTATTGGCAATTGGCAACCCAACAACGTGATTCAAAGTTGAAATCGAAGGCCAGGAAGCTGGAGGCCCCACTCCTTTTGTTTTTATTCATTTGCGTGATGCTAATTGACGACTCTTCTAAAACACTTTACATTCTTTTCCATCTTTCTTCCAATTTCTAATATTTCCAAACCAATATTGGAAAGTAAATAAGTTTTCCGATGACTTGCGTGCGCTTATTTTTAGGATGCTGATGTAATTTTTTATATATTTATTTAAAATAATTTATAATTTATAGATAAATTCACATAAAATATTTTATAAAAAATTTCATTAAATAATTTTTTGGTTTAACTTATCTCTATTTTATGATGTGTGGATGTCATTTTAGTACCATGTGAGTATGACTAATAGCAAATAAAAACTAAATTGCACAACATCGTTAAAAGATTCTGACGTGGTACACAATAACTACTGTTTTTTCAACTGTCACGTCAACACTTACTAATAATGTTGTGCAATTTGACTGTTATTTATTAATAGTCATATTCACATTGTACCAAAATGATAAAAAAAAAAAATCACATAACCTTAAAGTGAAAATGAGTTAAACTACAAAGTAGTTTTGTTATGTCTAACCATAAGTATTCTTCATGAAGATTGGAAAGCACCGGAAGAAGAAGGGAAAGAAGCTAGGAGTAGAAAAGTAGTTGCAAAGAAGGAAAGAAAGAAAGACTTAGTTATAGAAGGGGGAGAAACCGTTAAGGAAAAAATGATTCTTGTTATTGGAATTAATCTTTTTGATAATGAACACATAATCTTGGCTCCTCTTAATACACAAGGGCTGGTATAAATTCTATCACAATGGCCATCTTTCTTTAGTAGTTTAGTCAAATGTTTGCTTATCAAACCATAACTTTTAATGAACGTTCTCTAATACTCAATCAAACTCAAAAATCCCCTCATTGCTTTTAAAAAGAAAAAAAGAAGGTCTTACCCACTTAACTATAGCTTCAATTTTCTTAGAATATTTCAAGACACCTTCACCTGTAATGATGTGGCCCGGGTATTCAATTTGTGATTAGCCATAAGTTCGATTTCTTAGCACATAAATGTTCTGCTTGAGCAATTCAAAAACAATTCTTAAAAGCTGCATATGAAATTTTCAATCCTTGTTGTTTATTAAAATGTCATTGAAGAAAACTAGAATAAATTTTTGAAAATGAGGAGCAAAGATAGTATTCTCTAAGGCTTGAAATGTAGCGAGATCATTGATAAGGCCGAAAGGCATCACCTTGAATTTATAATGTTCACTATGTCTCGTGAAGCTATCTTATGAGTGTCTTCAGCACCATATAATTCATCTAATAACTCATTAATTACTGGTATATGAAATTTGTCCTTGATTGTCATTGAATTCAGTTGCTTATAGTCAATGCAGAACCTCCATGAGCCATCCTTTTTCTTAACCAACAACACAAAAGAAGCAAATGGACTATTCCTTGGCTGAATGATGGAAGATTGAAGCATCTCATTAACCAACTTCTCTATTTCATTTTTTTGGAGGAAGGAGTCTTTATAAAGTCTCAAATTTACTGGTTGTATATTTGGTTTCAAGGGAATAACATAATCTTGAAAGTGAGGAGGTAGCTGCTTAGGTTCTTGAAAAATGTCATCAAACTCAAGGAGCAAAGCAACTAAATTTGGATTCATATCATCCTCTACCTCCATACATTATACTTGCATGGAAAATAGTTGAGCTACTACTTGTACCACTTTCTTTCAAAATACTTCATGCAACTTCTTACTAGTAAGCATCTTAATAGCTCATTCTTCCTTAATTCCTTCTATAAGGATTGGAGTGCCATGCTTATGAACAGCTACTTGCTTCTTGACAAGATTAAAACAAACATGATTAAGAGTTCTCATCCGATCAGCCCCAAGAACTACATCATACTTATTAATATCCAACAATCTCAAATTGAAACAAAAGTCATTATTACTCATGTTCCATTTTGAAATAGCTTATGGCAACCAAGAGGGGGGGAGGGAATTGGTTGTTTACAAAAATCAACTTAAGCTAAATTTTTTTTCTTTGAAAGACTTGAGTATTAAAACCAATATTAGTGGAAGCAATTAATAAGCCAATATGAGAATACAAGTAATAAAATAAATACAAATAAAATAAAAGAACTTAAGGAAGAAAAAATCAAACTTAAGAGTCTATAGTGGTTTGACCAATTCCTTACTTACATCCACTCATCTAGTCTCGACAGTTCGAACATGCTTCAGTATTTTAGTTGTTGAGTCTTCCATACACCTTAGATTGATGTAAATTTTTTTTCATGTAAAACTAGACTCCCATGGCTATAAATATGAAGAATGACATATTAAAATTCCTCTTTTAGAAATAATACCACTAATTCTAATTGACCTTATATGCTATAGTTCAATCTAACAGCTTGAGCATATTTCATTCAAAAAATTGAAACTCTATTTTTCTAGCTCTAAAAATTATTCTAATTTTATGCAGCTATCCATCCATGTAATAGTCTACTCTCATAAACTCTTCTAAGCATTACAATTTATTCTTCAAACTTCAGCTAACTGATTCATTCCATGGACATCATCCATGTCCATAGGAGTTTCTTGACTCCACATGCTCTTTACATTGCCCTTGTATGTTCTATCACTTTTTCCATCTTTATTACTTCATGATTTTTATCTTGGTATTTATATTGATTCAAGTATTCAAGTCCTTGAATCTTGAATCCATCTTCATACTTATGCCTTTATCTTCATTTATATGCATCAATAGTAATTAAGGATTACCTATTAAGAACAACAATACTAAACAAGATTTTTAGTAGTAATAATGTTTTGCATCATTAAAATCACATATGAAACCTTAGGGTCAACACATTTGAAATTCATGCATTTGTTCTTACTAAAGACCTTGTTACCTTCATTGAGTTATAACATAAAAAGGAGTTGCCTCAATCAATTTTAAGTTTAATTGAGAAACTAACCTCTTATGTAAAAAGCTATAACTGTTGCCATTGTCAATATTAGGATTTCTTTTATGGAAGTAAAACCCTTAACAAAGATAATATTGGTAGACTTATACCCTTCAAGTGCATGTAATGACATTTGGATTTCAGCATCTCTATCTGAGTCGTCATGGTCAAACTCTTTAGTAGAAGAAGTTTACAGATCATCAATAGTAGGAGAATCTAGATCATCACCATTGAGCATAAGTAATTGTTTGGTTTTACATTGGTGTAGTGGAGTATATTGCTCTCCACATTTATAACAATTATTGGAGTTTTTTTTAGGAAAGTTTTATTTAGGTTTTTGAGATTCAGGTAAGGCAGGGTTCGAATGTGGGGCAAAAAAGGTGGAATTGGTGAAAGCTTTTTGGATTTTAAGGTTAGTGTTTTTAGGTAAGAAAGGATTATGAAAGGGTTTCTTATAGTAACTATAATTTACAAGATTCATAGAGGATTTGAAAAGGGTTCTTGGTTTCCAACAAGTAGCTTCTAGATTTTTCTTGGAAGAGGGATAGTTTATAGTCTTGGTTAAGGGTAGAGAATTTAAGCGTTTCGATTGTAGGTTTTAAAGACTCATGCAAACCACTGATGTAATTAGGAATAAAGTAGTCATGACCACTGAGACTTGGAATATACCTCAACATTCTTGATTTCAATTTCTTGAATTACCCCCGGTATTCAAGCACAGTTCTTGTTTGCTATAATTTATTGAATTCTTGAATAATAGTTAAACTACCCCTCTCCCCAAATCGTACATACAAATCCTCCAAAAATCCTTCCCCCTCTAGTAATACCTATTATTCATAATCCAACCTTAAAACTAAATTTCAGATTTCTCTATAAAAAATTAAGTTGTTAGCTCGATCTTATGATCATCATATACCCTATTATATTGAACATAGTTTCGTAGTACATTAGAACCATAAAAAATAGGTATATCAAGCCTAATCGATTGGTTATACAGTCTAGGTTCATGATCAATATTACTACTTTCACTATGATCACGAAGTCTCAGGATAGGCAATAAACCAATAGTTGGAAAATTGTGCCCTACAGTAGTACTCCAAGGATTATGATGGACTTGTTCATTTGGGTTGAAGAAGTGGGTTGACAAACTTGAGTTCTTCCAAGTGTAGGAATTAAAGACAAATTAGTATAGAAATCAAAACCAGTCTGGTGTAAGGGCTCTTTACCTTTAGATTGTAAACTGAAAAGTTCAGTCATTTTTTTCCAAAATTCTTTGTTCTGTTTTCGAAGAAGCCTCTTGAAACTCCCTAGACATTTCTTAAAATCGCAGTTCAAAGTCCTCCATTTGCATAGAATCATCCATACAATTAATCTCAGTCACCAGAACTTTGTCCTTATTGAGGTTCCTCTTGTTATTCTTAATAATATTTTTGATTGTTTCCCCAGGATCAACGATTGAATCTGATACCAAGTTATTATGCCTAGCCATAACTATTCTTCAAGAAGAATAAAAAGCAGCGAAAGAAGAAGGAAAAGAAACTAGGAGTAGAAAAGTAGTTGTAAAGAAAGAGAGGAAGAAAGAGTTAGTTACAAAAGAGAGAGAAACAGTTGAGGAAAAAATGATTCTTGTTATTAGAATTAATCTTTTTAATAATAAACACGCAATTTCAGCTCCTCTGAATACACAAGAACTGGTCATTGTAACCATGTGTTTAATGCTCAGTAACTCATCTCTAACTAATTAACAACCTCATGATTGCTAATAGAAAATACACAATAGAGTACAATTCACATCAACATTCCACATGCCGAACATTAAAATATTTTTATATAATTTTTAAAATTTTATTATATAAATATATCTAAATTGTATAATTTTTATTGAATAAAGACATAAAAGCATTAAAAATCACCGTAAACTATGAAACTCTAAAATTCAACTATTTCTTTATTTGAGTCATTTCGGCGTACACTTACTGTATTTTTTATATACAAGTATAACATGTCACAGTGAGAATAAAAAATAATTTTAATATGTGAGAATAAATTATCAAGTTTTAAAGGATCCTCTTCAATCCTTCTCTCATTTTCATTACTTATTGAATAAACAGTAGATAATAAAATTTAATTGTCAAAATTAAAAAATTGGAAACCCAATAACTATAATCTAATAAATATAAATTATACTAGATGCATACGAAAAAGATCATCCTTCATTTACATTTAAAGGATTAAGAAAAAGGCATATATGGCTACAATTTACAAATGAAAGATGAAAGAGTCACTGGAATGGACCAACCACTCGTTCTTCTGAATGCATCAATCAAACAGGAAAGATGATGACGAAGTCACCAACTGCAAACTTCAATAATTATATTATTTATAACAACAGCAGTAGTATAAGCTATTGCCAAAAAAACTACTATTATATAAGCCAAAGATTCGACTTGCAATTGGTTCGTAGTATGCACTCTACAAGGAAAAGCGCGTGAGAGAAACCAGTCAGTCCAACAGCATCATCATCACAAACCATGAATCATAATCGTTCATCATTTACGGGTAAAATTTATTATTGAATTTCTAAATTATTTATTTGTATTCCTATTAAATTTAAATTTATTTTTTTATTTTTTATTTTGCTCAAATTATATTATATTGCATTTAACTTTAAATTACTTAATTCATAAATGCTATTAATAGTAAAAACAGCACACCGCAGCCAAATCTCAAAAGCCAGCTGCTGCTTCAATCTTAATGATCCTCATATTCATTTTTGGGCCTAAATAATCATCTCTATTTAAACACATCATAAATTCTACTTTTAATGGATTCCATACAAATAAATTTTTAATCTTATAAATCACCACCAGCCTCTGAAAGTTGATCAAAGAGAAAAGTTTTTCTTGTCTCATTTCAATCTGAATTTTGAATCCAACGACGACAAAGGCAGCAATAAGAACCTCAAGCAAGCAAGTACTTCTCCTTTTTCAATTTAATTCTTCTTCTTCTTCTTTCTTGTTGCTGTTTCACTTATTCACTATTTTCACTTTTCTTTTTGACAAAATTTTTTCCCCTTTTTTACTTAATTTCTCTGAATTGATTTTGCTGGAGGAACCAGAGCATGAAGTTCTACAACTATTATTTTCGTTACCAAATGAATATTTTTCACAACTTAATCACCACTGGAAAATTTCAAGCTTTTCCTATAGTCTCTCTTTTTATTTTTTTCTTAAAAGAACAAACATAGTTTTGGTTTTCATTTTTCCCTGCTGGTAACACAACATTGAAAGCTTTTTGGTGTTGTCTCTATGGGAGGTGTGGTCATGTTTGTGTTAGGAGAGTGTAAGAGATTTGGGGATTGGAACGCTCAGCTTCCAAATATAAAACGGTGCAAGTGACAGTCACACAGGGACTGACTTAGTGGCTATGGAGTCGGTTCAAAGCTCTCTTTTATCCTAGTTTGGTAGCTGCTTTAGTGGTGTTTCCGCTTTATATCTTTAGGCAGTTCCTTCATATTTCACTTATAGCTGTCCACTTAATTTGATTCATACTTCCCGTTCCCTCAACACTTCCATTCTTCTGCCATCTTTACTTCATTCTGCTAATGAGATTGGAATGCAGTTCTTACATTAGAATTCCCGGTTTCTTGTTCGGTTCATAAGGAATAGAAAGTTCCATGATGTTATGTGTTTATTATATTGAAGCTTAATTTTTAACAATAAACTTGGAACAGGATTCTTGGCAATTCTTTCTTTTCTTTTCTTTTCTTTTTCTCTTTTTCTTTTTTGAGCTTATAGGATCCTTGGGATTTAGGTTTGTTTTTCCATCCATGTCGGACTTGTTTCTTCCCAAAAAATTAAAGAAAAGTATTTTTTGTTCTCATTGTAATTATTGTTTGTAATTTGGAGTACGGGTACGTTGTTGACACAGTCCTACTAGGCTATTAAAGCTTATTGGGGACTGCTAATAGAAGTCTTGCTTGTGTTTACAGGTTGCTTATATGGCCAAGTCCTTTGCTATATTTCTCTGTGTTGTATCATGGATAACTCATAGCTTATGTCTTGTGAATCAATGGCTGAGCTGTTGTTTAACTTGGGAATGGTATTTCCTAGTGTTGATCAGTAGTGATTGTTTGTTTTACAGGTTTCTTGCTGGAAGAGACTTTTTGCTGCTAATCTTATCCAGTTATTCTTGAGATGCTATTTCTTTGGCTTCCCAGTATGCATAATATTTGGTTCAACCTCTCCTGTGAAATTATGGAAGGTGCTTGGGCTATTAGCATCAGGTTTATGCCTATCTGTTGAAGCAAGATTTTGGTTACAGAAATGTAACGCGGCTGGTCCAAAAAAATTTAATAAACAAATAAATAAGAGAAAAAAAAGAAAACGGTGCTTCTATTGGCTGATTTGGAACTCAGTACCCATTGGAAAACTCAAACTTTGATCATAATTTGTTTCTTCATTTTTACTTTATATCACTCAAACGTCAAATTAAGTATATCACTTTCATCTCTAAAGGTATTGTACCTAGTTGTGGGGTGTAGTTTATGCTTATTTTGATAGCTTGTGGTGTTACTATGAATCACCATGGTGTTGTATCTGTAACAGAAAATGAGTCTCTTTCTAGTAAAGGAATCACACAGCCGTATTTCACTACATTATCCCCCGTCCATGACTTTTTTAACAGTGAGTCAGAAGGTCAAAGTTGTTTGACAAGTGAATTTTCTTCTTCCCGTCCATCCCCTTTCATGCTTACAGATTCTCTTTCTCCAAATACCATGCAATCTATAGTCCAACCGCCCAAGTACTTTCTAAAATCTGGACCTGACATGCCTCTGTCTCCTGCTTCTCACATTCAACATTCTAAGAGCACATTTCAGCGCTCTTCTGTGTTCTGCACCAGTTTATACCTGTCATCTTCATCAAGCTCTGAAACTAACCGGCAGCTAGGAAATTTGCCATTTCTTCCACATCCTTCTGCACATGCTCATTCTCTTTCTGCTATTGATTCGACAAAATCTCCCCTGCTTTTTACTGATGATATAAGCAATCCATATGACGAGGAGCACTCAGATTGTCTCATGAAGGACTTCGTTAATTTTCCAGGAGATGCTTCTAGGAGTAGCTTTCATGGTATGACTTGTGCAAGTGACAATTTAGTACTTGCAGACCAACTGGAGCTGCAGTTTCTGTCAGATGAACTTGACATAGCTATAACAGACCATGGTGAAAATCCAAGGGTTGATGTAAGTACTGTGTAGCTATCACTTCTTATCTTCTTGGTTAGTAGTGATATGCTGAAAATTATTCATCGTCTTTTTATTATGTTCTTAATGAGTGGGACATTCAGTTTTCAAGAATGGCATGATAAAGGAGCCGCGGTATGGGCATAACCTCATGTTCAAACAATTGAAGATAATTTCAGTTAATAAGATTTTATTTCTCAAGCCTTTTAGATTTGGAATAAAAGATTTCAAGGTGTTTTGGGATTTTGGTGTGTCAGATATGGAGCTGCATTGTTTTTCAATTAAATTTTGCCTTGCTTTTTATTTTTTCCTGTATATTATTTAGGAAATATATGAGACACCTGAAGCTTCCTCAAATCCAGCTATAGGATCGACATGCAACCTGAATGTTGCCTCTGTGAAGCCATCTGCGGATGCTCCTTCTAGTCACCCCTCTCCTGGGACAGCTGCTGTGCACAAGCCAAGAATGAGATGGACGCCTGAGCTTCATGAAAGTTTTGTGGAGGCCATTATCAAGCTTGGCGGAGCCGAAAGTATGTTCTGCTTCCTATTCTACCTAGCAAGCAGGGTTCACTATGGTTAAATATTTGGAAGTTCTCCGAGTTAGTGGAGTGCATCATTAGATTTTAGTTTTAATTTTGACAGTTATTTCTTTTGGTTTAGTTGTGCCAATTCTTGGTTCATTTGTAAATGTAGAGGCAACTCCAAAGGGTGTCTTAAAGCTAATGAATGTTGAAGGTTTGACCATATATCATGTGAAAAGCCATTTACAGGTACCCAGCTAAAATTATATTGACTTGTGCATGTCTTTTGATTTCATTTAATTGAATATTAAGCTTTTCTGCATGTCTTTTTTGTTCCCCAGAAATATCGCATTGCCAAGTATTTGCCAGACAAAAAGGAAGGTAACAGGTTCATGTTGGAAAGATGCAATGCTCATTATTGTTATTATCAGTACTTCACCTAAATCACAATCCTTCTCTAGATCGACATCCCAGCTACCTCTCTGTATTTGGTCCAAATTCACTGCCTTCTTGATATGGCGTTGGCTCATGAGTGTCTTAGTTGTTTGTCCTATAGTATACTGCATAAGTGAGAATAGCAATCTAATTCCTCTGCAGTTGTCAAGTCAGTACAGCGAACAAGGTTGAGGTATTGCTGTCAAATTGTCAGAGTTGCTTCAGTTTGAGAGGGTTAGGGTTATCCAGTGCGGTTGGTCTTCTCCTATCCCATCTGGCTAGTGGGTGTGGAAAGAGGCGGATACGACATTAGATCTTTTATTTTTTTAGAGAAAGTTCTCCCTACATCAAGTTTTGCTTCTTTTCCTCAGGCCCCCGTGCCACTCGGCTACTAGGGAAAAACATAAACGTGTCGGTACCACCCTGAGACTTGAGTTCTATATGTTGCTAACAATTCCAGTATGCAGATTGAGGGACTGGTTACAGTAACATGACTTTCTGAATTTTAATGGCCAATGAAATATGACCTTGCTATTATTATTTCAACTTGTTTCTCTTCTTGGCAAATATCAATCTTCTTTTTATTCATATCTGGACTCGATAACTATTTCTTACAAATAGAAAGAGTTTTCTATATACTTCCGTCGAACACCAATGAAAGTTAAGTGCCGTGACCGTTCTGTGAAATGAACAATAGACTGATTCGTTGTTAGTTATTGTTTTCTGTAGAATGCTCCCTTTTGCTTCTATCCATACAATTGATTTATCTGTTTCAAATTGTTGATGTGTTACTCCTTTTGTTCTACAGAGAAGAAGGCTTCATGCTCTGAAGAAAAGAAGGCAGCTTCAAGTAGCACTGAAAGTGACAACCAAAAGAAGGGGTCAGAGTTATATTCATACACATAATAATATATCTGTTTACTTTCGGAATTTCACACAAATGCCTTCCCTTTTTGTCCTGCTATATACTATTTAATCGTCCTTTTTTCCGTCCTTGTCTTAGGATGACTCAAATCACTGAGGCGTTGCGCATGCAAATGGAAGTGCAGAAACAGCTGCATGAACAGCTGGAGGTAAATCATGCTTACATTACATGCTCAATAAATTTTGGCAGTGGCCTTCAGTTTTCTTTTAGGTTATGTAGCTGGGAACTATTTCATCCTTTGTTAAACTAATGGTTAGTTTCGTGCTGCTATATAATTCATTTTTTAACCTTTCTCTATAAATTATATCCTTGGCTTAGGTACAAAGAGCACTTCAACTGCGAATAGAAGAACATGCAAGGTACTTGCAGAAAATCTTGGAGGAACAGCAGAAAGCTGGAGGCACCTCACTTTCTCCCAAAGACTTGTCATCGTTGACCAATCCACCTGAGGCTTCGGTGCTGCCGCCTTCCCAAGAGGTTGTTACATTGCATCCCCAGTCAACCGAGTCCAAAACTGTCTCATCATCATCAAAGAAGAAACCAACTGTTGACAGTGAAATTGAGCAACCACAAAGAGATAAAAAGATCCGTGTAGAAAAGAAGCCAGAATCAGCAAAAGAAGAGGCTGCCGTTGAAAGTCCCGTGCAATAACAACAGCTTTATTAGTAGCACTTTTGTATTGTAATATACCGTCCATTGTTTGCGTGTTTGCAAGACCATATTACTCTGTTAGAACTGTAATTCTGTTGTAAAGCAGTAAGTGAAAATGAGATTCATTTGATTTATATCTGAATGACATTGTAGCAGTTTGGATAAAAGAGAGAGGCCATCCATCAAAGTTGAAATTCAAGTCCCACCAGCATCTAAAGCTTTTGTCTCAATTTAATAATTAAAAAGCTTAACATCTAAAGAATCAATTAAAAATGACGACACAGAATTAGAATTCCAGTGGCTAATATGACAATCGAAATGAGCATGGATATGTTGTCAATGCCATGTGCCAACATATCAGCACCGAAAGGATTTGATATGATAACTGTAAACTAATTAATGAATGTAGAAGTACAATTTATTTTTTGTCATTCACAACTTTTAAGGTCCATCATCTCCGTCTCCAATCAGGTTACAGATATCCGAGCATTCAACCAAGCTGCAGGGAAAAAACACGAAGGAGTAAAGCATATGGTTTGCTATTTGGTAGGCGTGTTATATTTTTTATGGTGCTCAAAGAACTGCAGAAGTTCAACAATCAGAAAGAACATTAAACAAATTTCAATATAGTTTACCAGTATTGACGGCTTCGAAATCCTTCCTTGAAAACCACCAAAGGTCTGCAAAAAGATGACAACAAGGAAGATCACAACAACATTTTGATATTTTTGTGTGTTCTTTTTTTAAAATTTGTTTTGTTTGAAAATGCTTATATAGAGAAAGCACTCATCTGTGATATAGGACTGATACATGTTCAAACAATAAAAGGTACCTTCTAATATTAAGAGGGCCTTCTCCAGGGGAGCCTTCACCTCCCCGGATGCAAGTGGTGAGGCACTTGAGAGTGCATGATTCTGCCTTTCTCGATTTGGGCCTTTGAATTCTTGGCCTTTTACAATCCTTATTGGCTGATGATGATGCACACTCGCTGGATAAAGTTGGAGGTATGTTAGATAAAGTGGTCTCTGCATCTTGCTGTTGGGGTGCTTCTACTACTAGTGCTGCACCAGCAGCCGCGGAGGCAGCTACTGTACATGCTGCAAAAAAGCTAGTGATGACTAAGGCGCAGCCGCTGCTTCCTCTGCCAAGGTGACCACTGCAACTGGTGGTCTTGTTGTTTACGATAGTAATTTTTTGGCTTCTTTGGACTGGTTTGGTAAAGGGAGGTGGACTAGTAAATGGATTCGGGATGTGGATAAGCATTGTGATTATTCTCTATATATTATCCTTCATTTTCACTAGTCCAAAAGACAACCATCTCTTGGGTACTGATACATGTATTATCTATATATGGTGGTCCGTTGGAAGTGAGTGAACTTAGTGGTGGAGACTCAATTTTATATCTATTTCATATCCACGTCCACATCCAGCTCAGCAATAGCAACTGTGTGTTTGTGACGAGAGACTCAGAGGAGAGTAAGATTGGCGATTGCAATTGGTTTGCCAGCATCCTCGCAACTAATCATATGATATTGATTGGAGATGTCTGTCCTCAGCTCATACTTTCACTTTCACTTGAAACTAATATATCCTACAGTGCATCATAGGATTGGAGTTTTTTCTTTTCTTTTCCTCTCTCTCTCTCTCTCTCTCTCTCTCTCTCTAAATGAAAATGAAGCTGATTCATTCATCTGAGATTTTGGATCTTAGAATCTCGTGTTTCACAATGAGCATCGGTGTTTTGATATTAGTTGTTTTCTCAACATATTTACTGGATAATTATTTCCAACTTTCAAAGTACTGTTTCTCTTTTTAGAATATGTAGGCTCTGAAACTGCAATTATACATTTGCACGAATTCACCGTATCTTATCTACACTACACAGGAATTTACAGAAACAAAGAACAAGAGTAATATGTATATATATTAGTCATAGAAGATATCAAGGAGATTTTCATTCTGTATTTGCTTTCCTTCTTTCATAGTGAATGATCATGTGTGTTTTTCTTGTCAAGTGTTCTTCTCCAAAACAGAAAGTGCAGGTGTCAAATAGTTGTTTGCTTTGTCAGGCAGATGCGCCACCTGCAGAAAGAAAAAGAAAGTAAAATGTGTGTTTAGTGTAGACATCAAGCTTACTGAATGATCAGGTCAGGTGCTTCTATTTTGTTTATCATATTAGCAAGATTTAATATTGTTCCTTACCAGCTCATACAGCTCCCTTCCTTGCTCTGCAACGTATTCGTAACATACCTGTACGTGATTTTATATATAATATATACATATCAGTAAATTCCATCTCTCTTAAGTTAAAACTAATCTCAAAATACAAAAGCATGCGCTTCTCACATCAAAGCTTTTGTTTCTTGCTGTTGAGTCGTGCAATGCTTTCACACAGATATCAGCCACATCCGCACAGCTGATACCCTGCATAAACAACAGCTAATTATTGTCATCACTGTCGAATTGCATTTCTTTGTTCTGTCAGGAAAACAGAAAAAATATTTCCCACCTGAGATATCCTGTTTCCTTGGTCAAATATAAGTGCACGTTGACCTCCAGGCTCTTCCTGCAAGATGAATCTTTAATTATAACGGGCTATAAATTTATGTTTACAACTATCAGTTCTCTGTAGAGATTTTATCCAGGATTACTTGCATAAATCTTACAATTACCAAGGAGTGGCATCTGAAATTACTTATATAGCAGCAGCCTGTTGTCAGCAAAAAGATATATATATGTTCACTAGGAGCAGAAACTCTGTAGCACACTGCGATGTTGTACATACTCTATACCTAATTCTTTACGCCAGTACCTAAATGCTAGTATATATATATATATAACAGATCAGCATTCTTAATCTTATGAATAAATTTTTGCAGCAGCTATCGCAGTGCTTCCTTTATTCCTGCCTAATTGAATAGTACATTCAGCAAGGCTAGAAGAGGGTGTAAATTAATTACCTTTAGAGGACCAGGACGAACGATTGTGTATCCAAGACCTGATCTCCTCAGTGATTCTTCCCCGGCCTGGAGAAATTTTAACCAAAGACTCTCTTTAGGCGAGGTGAGGTGAAGAATTAACAATAGCTAACTGTTACAGAATAGAATATTTAAGAAGTACAATTTGGTACAAACCCTCTTCGCTTTCAAAACTTGCTCCCTTCTGGTAGGTTCTACTCCTAATCCTGTACATGAGACTAAGACAAAATCTGTTTCTTGCCCAGTCTGCAAAACGTTGATTTCATTATTTTATAATTAAGGAATATATTAAGCACAGAAACTTTGAACCTCGTAGTAAAGCAAGTAGAAGAAAGAGGTTTTGCAACGTAATCTCATGCACAGAAAGCTTATTCCAGATGAAAAGATGTGACCAATATGAAAAAAAAAATAACAATAATTTGATGGACATTGCGATCGCTAGTAGATTATTTATGAGTGCAGAACATTTATTCAGAGTTTAATCGCAATAGTGTATTTTTGGTTAGTATTCTTCACTTTTTTCTCAACCTTGGCTTGGGCTTTTGTGCATATTGTTCACTGTAGAAACGGTAGCAAACTGACAAGAAAAACTCGTATATTTATAATGTGTTTGATATATACCATGATATACGATGACTACAAGTTAAGAATACTGAAAAACTTAAAGTTATTAATGAAGCAAAGCAACGGAACTCACAGGCAAGGCTTTTATATATTCCAAGATGAGCTTAAAGCTTCTGAGATCTTGCCTTGTTCCTGAAGGTCCTTCAGTAGGTCTCTATAGCAAGAAAATAAAAAAGAATCAGCAGAGCTAAGTAAAAGAATGCGCCAAGCTAATACTATACTTTTGTGTTTAATTACTGCATAATAGTAATCTGCATCCTGTTGTATGTACTTAAGAAAAATTAAAAGCAAGATCAAGTGATCATGACAAAAGCATATGAAGCATCTGTCGCACTAACATTTTCTCAAACAAAAGAAGGTTATGCAAGGTGTAACATAAACCTGTCTTCGAGGCTCAAAGCGTATGGTCAACGTATGTACAAGAAATGGGTCTAGCGGGGGATCATCTGGTTTGACAGCGCGGAAAGATGAGAAGGGAACTCTGACCTGCCATTTACAGAACAGAAAAAAATAAAATAAATGAAAAAGTAGATGCCACATTGAAACCTCTCAACAAAATGTAGTAGAGTCCACATAATTCTGGGGAAGGAAAGAGAGATGCATACCCTACAGAATCCAACTTTTGTGGTAATTCTAGCAAAATATAATTTGCTTTGAGTTGTATCAGCTGAAGGACCAGCTTCAAGAATTAAAACATAGGATCTTCCATTTCCTCCGACAGAGAGCACCAGACCTTCATACCTGCGCAAGGAGAAGATTAAAATGGATATAAAGACTAAAAACCAAAGTGAAAAAAATGCGGCATCCTATTGAATAAAAGAAAAAAAAAAAAGTGGGAGTTATGATGTACCTGTCAAGAGTGTAACCCAGAGGAAGAGAGAGCTTTTTTGATAGTTCTACATAGCCTCCTCTGGTGAATACATAACCTTAAGTAAACAGACATGAAAACAGAAAGAGTTAGGGGAAGCAAGTTGAAGAGATATATCTAGATACTCTGCAAGTATTCAAATATATACCTGAGAAAACGGCATCTCCGGTGTCGGTGAACTCGAACTTAGCATCCATACCAGCATCGTATTTGGAAGCAACAGCATCCTGGAAGTAAGTACCTTGACGGACTTGCCAGCCAATCAAGGAATCAGAGGACTTGAACTTGGCAAGCAAAAGCTTGCTTTTAGAGCTTTTACCAGCACGAAGTTGAGCAAGTTTGTTGTTGTAATCTTGAAAGGCTTTGGTGAGGTTGGAAACACCAAGGTGATCAACTCTGAAAAGATCGCCGGTGATGGAAGAACGAGCAGTGGCACAATAGATGATCTTGTTGCAGCCTTCAACAGCAGACGTAAGAGAAGAAGTATCACCGACGTCCCCGATCACAATCTCCACAGATCTCGGGAGACTATCAATGACTTGCTGGTCAGCCTTCCTTAACAAAGCCTTGACAGTATAACCCCTCAGCATAAGCTTTCTAATAAGAATGCGGCCAATGCGGCTGGTTGCTCCAACAACAAGGACAGTAGTATTCTGAGCGCCAGGGATAGCAAATTCGCACATTGGGCCCTCCCTTATGAGCAAGGCATCCAAAGACTCCAAGTCATCCGCACGTGTAGTTCTCGATATTTGTCCCAAACCTGAAAACTTTCTCCACACCTCGTCGAATATCTGCCGAGACTTCCTCCCTAGTCCAACGGGGTTCACGTCATCCAGACTTAGGGATTGCTGCTGCTTTCTGCTGCTTTCATTCTCGTTCTCTTTCTCTTTCTCTTTCTCGCTGTTGCTGCTGCTGCCTGCTCTCACACTCACGGCTCTTCTTTTGTTGATGATCTTTGATGGGAAACCTCCTATGAGTTTGGGATGTTGAGAGCTTGCTGCTGTTGGAGTAGGACTAACACTTGCGCATCCTCTCATCTTTGCCTTTCCTCTATTTCTTTTTCTTCTTTCTTCTTAATTTTCTTGTGACAATATAATACAGATATATGTATCTGCTTCCTTCCCCCAACAATAATTAATACTATCAACGCCTTCTTCTCCTCTTTTTCATTCCATAAGTAATATTAATTCGACATGCTCACTACTTCAACTTCACTACACGCACCAAAGATTTGCATTTATCTCTCTCTCTCTTTTCTGTAAGCAACTATGTTCATGTTTGAGAAGTCTAATTCATATGTAACCCAAAAATAAAATAAATAAAAAAGAAATCTAATTCATAAAAGAATGACGACCACAGAAACGGGAATGGGGTTTCAAACAGCCATACTTTGAGCCAAGAAACCTGCCACGTTCGCTTGCTATTTACCTCTCATTTCCTTCACAACTTTTTGACCATTTTATTTCTTTAAATTATTTTTTGTCACAAGTTTTTATCTTATTAATCTTTCTGTACTTCCCCGTATTTCCTCCGATAGCTTCTTCGTATGTTCTTATGTCCCAGCAAGCACTTTGGTTACATCATGCGTGCCATGTACTGACAATAACCTAATACTGCTGGCTACTTCTTACTTTAGTCTCTGGCTTTTACGTTAAAACCACAAATGTGGCTGATAAATCTTAATTTCCCGTAATCCCCGACCAATCCATTCACAAGTCGTAGCTCTTGAGACAACCACCTTACACAAACTGAATAAGCTTTGGTCAAACATATATACATCAGTATCAGCAGACTATTATGCCAAACGAATTGGTGTAATTATATAATATACTACTTATTTCTTCCAACTTTAAATAACAAGACATTCTACAAAAAGTGGGTCAAATATTTCAAGGAGAAACTAGAAAAAAAAAAAAAAAAAAAAAAAAAAAAAAAAAAAGAAAAACAGGAAAAAGTAAAAAAAGAAAAGAAAAAGAGGGATTCGAAAGTAATTTCCCTCCATCATTCCTTTGTAAGAAAAACATTTAGACAGATTAGAACAATTATAGTACAACCGCCACCAAGGATGGCATCAAACAGATACAAGATAAAATCAAAGAATCACCAAATTGAGCCACTGCCTAGCACACATCAGTAATCCTATACTCGAGGGAAATAGTTAGCTGCTGCTGATGAAGTTGGCAGCTTTGGTCAATGAATTGCACTTGCTTTCTTTGCAGGGAAAGGAAGCCGTGGAGACATGAATGAAAAAATCGTTCCCTAACAAGCGTGATCATAAACCAATATGCTGTACTATTGTATGTCTATCCCCTTTTGAACACCTATGCCTGCCACTTTTCCCGCACTACTACTTTTCAAGCAGTGCCCTAATGGAGCAGCAGAAAACCATATTTGTCTACCTCCCTCATATCTGGAAGCCTTGCATCCAAAACAGCCAAATAATATGTACAAAATGGTTATCCAGAATTACCAGCAACCTCTGCAGCTCTCTGTCTCATCATCTCCATCACTGCAGCCCTTCGTCGTGAATCAGACTGCTGCTGCAGCCTTCTCAAATGTTCTTTCAGATCCCTGGACAAACATACATAGGCGTCAATAATTTGCTAGCATAATCGTCAAAATCAGGGAGAGGGGTAGGAAAGACATGAAAGGAAATAATTGCCAGCTGGGTTGTAGTTTATAACAGCAAGGTTGAATCATAAACCTGCAACGTGGTACGTGGCATTCAGATTCCTTGCATGCTCGAGCATGAAGTTGCAGGAGATACCACATTTTCTTACACAGAACACAACCTCCAGATGCACGTGTCTTGCATTGTATCCCGTGCCGGAAAAGCCCTTTCACCTTACGACAATTTGGATATTGGCAATGTGGAGATCGACATTGTGAAGCATGCACCAGAAGATCAAGCATTCTCCTTAGCTGCAGTTTCATACAAGCAATTGCATCAGGCTCCACAAAAATGCTAATTTTGGTGAGAACACGACGTACGACATTGCCCAAAACATATCATGTACAAATAAATCAATTCAAAATAAAGATTCTCAATTAAGTTCTCTCTCATTACGGAGTATGAGCTTCATAAGCTCTTTCTTTCCACTCGGTTGTGAAAAAGGAACTAAAACTATTGTGAAATAATAACGAAAAGGTCTTTTTTTATTTAAGCAGAAATACAGAAGTTAAATGGGAAACAGAACTCAAACTCTCTTTCATCAATAAATACTAAAACACCCAAAAAAAGAACTGTATGAGAAAAGACCCCCTAATGTAAACCTATCTGAAAAAGGAGTAAGAAGTACCTGCAAAACCCTTTGTTGCCTAGCTTCTTTATTCTGGGCATCACGATCAGCCGTAGATGGATGATTAGTTAACTTATGAGGATGATCAATCCCCCCATCTTTTTGATAACAAGCATTGCATACATCATAGTCAGGGCAAACTTCACAGCGCCAACCTTGACCGGTTTCAATATCAAGATGACATATATTGCATGTTGTTACAAAAGCAGGAGCAGTTGGATTATGGAGATGGTAAAGGACCATCATTGAGGAATGCTTGGCCCGGCGTAAAGTATCATACTGATAATGATTCCCTTGGCATAGACTCAAAAATGCTTGTCTTGTGTCAAAAAATTCACTCTCAAGAATTTCATCTTTATCTTTTGTATCAGCAGGTACATCAGTAATTTCAACCTGCAAATTAGGTAATGATGGTTTCAAGTTTTTAAGGTGCAGGTAAAATAAAATAGAACTCAATAAAAGGTTTCTATATGCATCACATCTCAGAATCTAAGAGACGTGATAATCCAAGGGTGAGCAACTCACTGGATAGAGTGCATGTTTCTCCCTTTGGTTGACAGGATGTCGCTCTCTTTCTTCACGTTTCTGTTCAGATTCGTAACATCTTCAAAATTGAAAGCAAAGACATCAGAACCAGTAGAAGTGGTGGCTATAATAAAATAATTAAAATATGCACATCTGTCCTTAAGAGCCTCAGTTGAGGCAACACCAAATTAACCACGAAAATTCTGGAGGTCAATCAAACAAAAAACGAAACTAGGGCTTGTTTTGGTACGCTCTGAAAATGGAGTGGGAAATAGATGCCCAAGTCCAAGGAATTCTATTCCTTTTTCTTCTCATGATCATTAAACAAGATTTAGTGATATTCAACAAATTGCCAATATTATTTCAATAGGATTCAACTATTTCAAATATTAAAATATCATTAAAAAATTGGATTCTTTGTCTACCAAACAAAAAACTAGGAATCCCATTCTATGTATAGAATTCCATTCGCAAACCCAGAGCATACCAAAAATGGTTACACTTCTACTGGACACATGCCCACTAAATCAAATAATTCCAAGAGAATTGGAAAATAATAGAAGAAAGGAGAACACATAGAAAACGATCATTATAATAAATAACTTCTATATTAAATAGTAATGCAGGTAAAGATTGCAGATTTCTTACTTATCACAAATCTGAAAATTTTTGCACTGGTTGCAAACCCAACGGTTTCCAGACACCATTAAAATACAACAATGCGTGCAGCAATGCTGTAAATGAACCATGATAAAGTCCTCCTTCATCGGGCAAATTGTCTCACCAAGCTAGAGAGAAAGGAATCTTATTAGAATCAATAGTTATAAGCACGCAATTTTTAAAAATAGCGTGCATTGTTGTTAAGATAAACAGACTACGAAGAAATACTGTAAGATATAAGACATAAGAATTACCTTATGCATCAGTAACAAATCCTTCGACGCGTTACCAGAAAGATCTGACTGACCAGATGCTTTTAAAGCCCTTTTTGTTATGGTTTTTTTTGTAGTTCCTTTCTTGTTCTGCTTTCTACCATCTTCTTCTTGGTTAAGCTGATAAATTAAATCCTCTGCAGCACCAGGCCAATAGTCACCATCAAAGTATGGTAGCCTAGCTGCTGTTACCTTTGCTTTGCATTCACCAGTAGATACGAAGAAATGATCATATAAATTAGTTAGGTCAACCACAATATTTTCCTTTGAGGCTTTCCTCAACATCGACAAATACCTAAAATGAGAAAGATGACAAGCAAGCAACAGAATGGGAGTCAGATAAAAGAATAAATAGATTTTCCAGGTAAAGTATTAAGAGATTCCTAAAAGTTACAAGACTCACCATTCGCGGAGTTTATCAGATTTTGGTGTTTTCTGTATTTCTGGATGACAATATAAAATATAGTCTTCACCCTTTAATGGAGGGCAAGCCCATATATAGCAGCTTGTAAAACCTCTCTTCTTGCAATATTCAAGGTATCCAATCTGCAAATAGAAATGGGTATAAAAACCAAGGAGAAAAATGGAAGTTCCCAGTAAGAAATTGCTATACTTAAAATGCAATCCGTAAAACTAACCAAAATTTCATGGTAAACAAATGTACGCAGAGCCTCCCCTGTCACTGTTTTAATCTCAGGTCTGAAATACTTCACAGAATCCAGGTAGGACAAATAGACACGCCGCTGATTTGGAAATTGACTTTCTGATCCAAATTCTTGAACGTACATGCCAAATAAGCATACCTCCACACCTTCAATCTTCTGAAACAACAAAACTACCTGGAAGAAAACACTTTTGGTCAACACTCAGTAATCTATAATGCCATTGACTAATTGCAAATGCTGATGGCTGACATTCTTATTCTCTTTCTTCTTCTCATTCTCCTCTTGTGTATTTGTGTGAGAAAGAGAGGAAAAAAGACGGAGAGAGAGGGAGAGCAAAAGCGAAACGGAACTAATCGTTTACAGTGTAATAGAAGATAAAGTTTATATCATGCGCACCTTGGACTTATAAGGGAACTCAGTTGGATAATTCTCTTCTCGAAAAATTTCAAGGAACCGCTGCTTCACTTCCAATTTCTTGTCGACTGATGAAACGACTCGAATCACAAGTGATTCTGCTCCAGCAACCTTAAGATGTGCATAGAAAAAGGATAAGACTACAGAAATCATAATGTAGAGCGTAGACAGTCTAATTGAATGCACCATAAAAAGAATTTATATCTATCCAATGCAAAAGCAGGAGTTTTTGGAATGGCAGAATACAACATGGACAAAATATTTAAGAAAAGCCCCTGATATTATGCCTAATCGACATGATTTTAACAAACTTTCTTTAACTATCATATAATTTTACCAAGTTATTAAAACTTTCCTATACTTTATACTCTTTTGAGTCCTGGATAACACAATTATATACTTCTGGGGTAACCATCATATTTTCTCATCTTTAAGCCAGCCATCTAATATTTTAAGCTGTCCATTTGCTGAACATTCATCATATCCTCATAGCGAGGATTCAAATTGTTGTCTGACCTAAAATTCCATAGAAGATAGAAAAAGAAATATAAAATAAGCTCTTGCATGATAAGAAAATCACCTCATCATAAGTTTTTCCTTGAACCCTAGCCCTCTCCTGTCTTTCCTGTTTCAGTCTCCTGAACAATCTTTGCTCTATGTGGTCACTAAGTATTGTTCTTGGTAGATCTTTGGCCCCAAGAACTGCACTCTGCGGTAAGGGCTTACGCTCTCCTCTTTCAACCTCTGCTATGTAGCAATTAGGGCAAGTATATTCGGCTTGTCCACCATCATTTCTTCGACCATTAAATAAAGCGCAGATTTGATGTTGCCATGCTTCACATTTGTCACATTGAACCCACTGCATAAGTTTCAAAAAAAAAATAAAAAAATCAGTCTACTTATTTAAGATGAGCAATCAACATAATGACAAGTAAGGCCAGACAGACACACCCATTCTTCAGTCTCCTCGTCATTTTTCTTCTTCTCAAGCCTTGCCTTTTGAATAGGAGTCCCATCAGCAAGGATAGAGTCTCCACGAGCCTCATTATAACACGGAATACAGAAGTAGTGCCGTGTATCACCAGCTCCCATAGTATAATACATTGCATTTCGCTTAATGCGAGCACCACAAGGTGTGCAATATATAGGTGGTGGCTCAAAAGTCAGCTTTTCAACTGCACACAACTGACAAGAGTTCTCACTCATTGAATGCTCCATTGCTTGGTTCTTTTCTGCCTTCGCCTTACTCTGTACAAATGGAAATAAAAATAGCAATATCAATAACAGCAGCACCAGCAAGAATAATAATAACAATAACAATATAATTATTGATAAGAATAATAATTACAACAGAAATATATTATCGTCAATACAGCCGCTTCATGTCAAATGCTTACGCCATATTAGCCTGGCAATGCAGGCTGACAACCCGTGAAGAAGAGAATTATAAGAAACGAAAGCTATACTTGGATGTATGTATAAAATACATTTGTCACATTGTTAAGCTAACAAATTTTTCTACCATAATTCCATTTAAAATATCGAAAGATGATTCAATCTAGTTTTTGGGGATACACCAAATAGCTCTCCTATTTTCCCTTGTTTGAAATGTTTATTGTCTTTCTCTGAGCGCTTAACTATATATGTTAGCGTTCTGGGAAGGTTATGAAAGATTGGAATAAATAATTTCACCATGAAATATTTTTCTCAACTAAACGGCAGGAGGAAAGAGGAAGAGCCCCTGGCAAGCAGTTACCATAAGTTAAGTTGCAATAAGGATATTCACAGGGAACAAAAAAGAACAAAATATTAAGCTGGGCAAATGGTTTAAAGCAGAGAACTTTAAGCATATATAGACGTTATTAGGTTCATACATCTAACTGCATACTGGAAATACATATATAATACAAAAACTGCATTTTACATGTTCTAGAACAAAATAATCCTGGATACAATGCCCATTCACAAATAAACTCTAAAACATGGTGCTATTCTTTTTTCAACATAAGAGAAAAGAGGCTAAAGATAAAGACATTGTAGAAAGAAAGGTAAAAAGAAGAGCACAGATAGTGTTGCAACCACAGCTTCTAATTTAAAACATAAAGTAAAATATTTGCCAAATTTTCCACCAAGAGAATGCAGCCTCTATAACCAAGACTAATTCAGCTCAATCCCAACTACAAGTCCTCTATCTTTCCAGATGAGTCGATGATTATATTCAAGAAATGCAAAAACGAAAAGAAAAAAAAAGGATTAACCATCATTGATTATCCATACTTAAGACAACAGAAAAATGGAATAAAAAGAGCAAAAATTTTTTAAAAAAAAAGGAAAAAATTAAAGACAAGCTGTACATTACCTGGCCAACCCATTGTCTAAGGCCTGTAATATGCTCCCTAACTTGTTCTGGAGTGAACAGTTCAGTCAACGATACTCCCTTTATCTTTGGCTTCCCAGACTTGGTTCCAGTAGCACTATCAGCAGGTTGTGCAGAATTTTCTTGCTTGACGGGATCAACTTCTTTCTCAATTTTAATCTTCTCTTGCTTAGCTAAACTGGTTGACTCATCCCTTGCAACAGATTCACCATCAGGCCTTTGGCTGTTTGTATCATCCATATTATCCTTTTTCTTCTCATTTTTACTAGGACTTCCTTGTCCAGAACTTATTGGACCTTCCAGTTTCACTTCCATGTACTCAGACTTAACTGGCATAGTTGTATCACCCTGTTTGTAATCTTGGTGCTGGGCATCCTGGGACACAAGGGAATCAGCGGTTACAGAAGCAGACACAGCAGAACTTTCACTCTCAGGTTTAAGAGAGCGGGAGGACTGCTCTATCTTCATGCGCTTTAAAGAAGGATGTAGCTCTTCGGAAGTTTCAACTGATGGATATTTCGAAATCAACTTAGCAGTATTATCACCAATATCATTAGGTTTGCTTGATAAACCAGGATCTGAGACTGGACGAGTGCGTGGCCTCATTTGCGCCTCTATATAATTTTTGACAGGAATACAGACAGGGCAACCTACATCTCTGCAGTGCTTGTTGTGTCGAATCAATATCCTGGTATGATGGCATCGAGGATATGGGCATGGAGATGTGTTACATTTATCCATATGTCTCAACAGTTTTTGGGCATTAATGCAATTAGTTTCTGGACATTTCCCTTCTGGGGCTGTACACCTACGAGCATGCCGCAAAAACAGAAGCCACCTCTGTTGATTTCTGAACTGTCGGTCAGGATTTGCATTTCCAGATCTACATGTAACACCATTTGAGTTTTGGCTCTCGGATGTGCTTCTAGGAGGAACATTCTGACCAATAAATGATCCTTCTGAAGCTAAATTATTACGTTGAGCTTCATCCTGACCATATATTCTTTGACGGAAGTCCTCCTGGACATGCTGATCATGCAACATGCTCCTAGGTATGCCAGTTCTGCCTTGCAAATTAGGATGCCATTGACTCTGCAATACTGAATCTGATGGTGTCCCAACAGCAAGGCAATCAAAATCACTTTGAGACTCTGAAACCAATTGATGTGGATGTAATATCTGTTGCATTTGCTGCGAATTTTGTGCCAGTGACGAACACATTTCATTCTGCCCAGATGGAAGAGAGAGATTTTGTGCACCCCGGGGACGGTCTTCAACAACATTCTGCTGGAATTGACTTTGTAGCTCAGATATTTGGAAATGTTGAGGGGTTTGTGAGTGGAGATTTTCATTGTGATGCTCCATCCCAGGCTCAAGCTTAACCTGGCTACTAGGATCAGATGCCAGCTGAGACTGATCAAAAGTATCATGCAACAGAGGGTGCTGCTGGTTTTGCTGCTTTTGTAGGCTATGTTGCTGAATGAATTGTTGCTGTGGGAATTGATGAAGATGTTGCTGAAATTGCTGCTGTTGGTGAGTTTGTAACACACTGTCTCTTGAAGGTACTGGAGACTGGAAATTCATCTTTTCAGATTGATCAACCGACTGGGATTTTACATGCGCAGCTTGTTGTATACCTTGTAAATTTGATTGATTATTTACCAGAGACGAATTAGATTTGGACATAGGCTGCAAGTTCACAGAGGTCATATTTTGAGAATTCATCACTGATCCAACAGATGTTAGAGCGCCATAGAAGTTTCCAGAACCAAAAGTATCAGCATTACTCATTCCATACCCATCACCTGACAATCACAATGTTGGTGATCAGATGTTGCTCTAGCCTAAACTGAAGTCGCATTATCTCAAGTTACATATGACATGATAAATCTCAAAAACCAAAAGAAACAAGAGGGGAAGGAGAGGGAGGAGAGAGAGAGAGAGGGGGTACCCTGGATTAGTTGTCTCTGTTGTTGATCAAAGTGCTGCTGCAATGGTTTGGGAGAACTAGCATAAGGTGTGGAAGTCACATACCCCTCAGAGGTACAGGGTTCATTCACAAGCTGTAAATTGTTCCCAATCATCCCCATTCCGCCATTTAAAGCACCATTTGGGAACCCATAAGATTTCTGCTGCAAGCCAGATCTGATATTGCTTCCCAATTGGCTGCCAAGATTCTGCAATATGCGACTATTTTGACCACTGACATACTGCTTTTGCTGCAGGGGCTGTGATACCATCGTTGATTCAACAGTTGAATAACCACTGACATTATTAGTAGAAGACTCCATATTCACATAAGATTGGTTACTAGTAATGCTATTGTTACTATTATTGTTGTTATTGCTATTAAATCCAGGAGTTGGAATCATCTGGCTAGTCATTCTCTGCACACCCAAGGATGACATATTTCCACTAGAGTTAATGGAAAAACTGGCTGGTGACTGCTGATAACCATTAGGTAGAACTCCTGCAAGCATTTTTATTTTTTTTGGACATCAGTGTGGATAAGTAGACAAATATACATTTTTAATAAACATATCGTGAAGCTTACTTACCATCAGATCTACTAAAGGAACCACTGTGTATACCACTAGCAGACAACAGGCTACCTGTGTTCACTGTTGTAGCTGCTATACTATCACATCCGCTGGAAGCAATCATCATGGAATCTACAGAAGATACCATCAAGTTGGAATTCCCACCATGTGGTATACCAGGGGTTGGTATCATAGTGCCAATGGAAGAGGAAGGATTAACAAGTTGCACATGTCGTTGATTGTGGTTATTCACAGGTGTGCGCTTGATCAAACTACTAAGACGGCTCTCTAAGGTATTTAGGTTCATATAGTCCTCCTACAATAAAAGTACATTGTAAGCCACACAAAAGAAGAAACAAAAAACGACCAATCAAGGAATGAGAGAACAAATATCTGGAGTCAGTTGACGAGAATACAAGATCATGAAATTCAACAAATTGGTCACAAGATCCTTGATATAAAATCTTTAGCAGGTTTTAATAGAAGAGCCAAACAAAACAACCTTTGTCTGAGCAGCTTTAAATAGACCCTCCTCTAAGCGTTTGGCAATATCCTTGAATTTCTGTTTTTGTGGTTCGCTGACTGGCTGAGGCTGCCGCTGCAATATAATAGCAAATCTAGAGAAGGAAGAAAACAAAAGGTCAGATCCATTAAAATTGAAAGAGAAATTTCAGTATCAACAGGGGAACAAAAACTGTTATGCACTAATATTATGGTACAATACCCCAAATTCAAGGTGCCGCTGAGCATCAATATTCCTTCAAGTAAAAACAATATATACCATTGACTTTAACAGATTTATATACATTCATACAAAAGCATTAAGCATACACTACAAAGCTCAAAAATATATAAAAACTAAAGTATCATAGCCTCCTAAACTAAGCAGCCACATTACAGTCCGGGATTATGCTTCTGGGTTTGAAAAAAAAATAGTTTCATAGAGGTAAGCACCAATCAACTTCACAAGTAAGCATGCAGCAGCAAGCTAATCATCACCTTCAGAAGTTATGGAAAAAAAGCGAGATATAGGGTACCTTGATACTGCTTAAACTATCTAGAAAACCTTAACTAGCCCAGGATATGGCAGTCATCCTGGAAAGTGCTGTGCGTACATACTTCGAACCGCAAAAAAGCATTTGTTGAAACTCCAAAGTACAAATAAATGCAAATACAAACAGGAGCAAAGAATAGAAGTGTTACATTTTCTCTCGCATATAAATGCGAGCTCTATGAAGCTCAGGGTCCATGGAGAACATATTAGGCGGAGCAGGACCCCCACTGCCAGCAGTACCTAAATTCTGCAACTGGGGATTCCCATTTTGTTGGGGCAGTTGATTAGGAACCTGCCCTGAGATCTGCCCAGACATATGTGTCTGCACATTCATCTCCTTTAACCTTTACCTACAACAACCTACTCATGCTGCTTTAGCTCCAGCTGCAAGGAAAGTCAATTTTTTCAAGTTAAAGGGACAATTTATTACATACATAATATAGATGGTACTGACATAGTGAAGAAAGGGGATATGAAATAATGATATAGCAGCGCTTAAAATGGACAATTATAGCAAGGAGAGATAAGGTTTAAGAATTGGGGAAAATGAAGAATAATGTCAAAAAAAATAAAAGCCTAAAATTGATTAATGAAACAAAATGGACAAGTGGATCGTCGGCTGAAGCTAGAATAAGATGCAATTAAATAGTTAAGAAAGTCAAATTGAATGGTAAAACTAATTATAGTAAGTAACCCTAGATTGGTTTAGGTTACTGAAACGAATCAAATCAAGAGCAAGTGAAAACCCTAACGAACCTGAAGGGTGCAATTGAGAAAGAACAACAACGATCGGAAGCTTCGAATTAAGAGAAAACGTCAAGTTTTTGCGAGTCGATGATGATGGTCCCAATCCCACGTGTGAATTAGACACGCTAGCTCGCTGTTTACGGTTTATGCCGATTAACGATGAAGAATAGGACAAGAAAATAAAGAATCATAAGAAATCCTAATCGAAGAAAATAACCAATTCCAAAGTGTAGACGCGATTGCCGAATTATTTTCCCCTTTTTTTTTTTTTTTAGGTTTTCTTCGTTTCAGGGTTCAATCAATTGGGGATTAATTTCGTCAAATCGTCAAAGCCCCAAAAATAATAATTAATATAAAAAATGATAAAATAAATTTGCAAATACCGATATTATGCGACGCGAGCGTCTATTATTATCTTTTTATTTTTTTTTTTCTTTTCTTTTTTCACAATTTCAGCAGCTAATATTTTTCTTTTTATTACATATTTTTGCAAAAGGAACGGAGAAGATAAGTGAGAGGATTTTGGGCTGTTAATTACGATCGTTGGATAAATCAAGCGGAAGTGACAAATATGCCCCTATGTTTATAAACTATTTTCAGTTCTTTCCTTTTCTCACTGCATCTCTCTCTATCTTATCAGACTGTTACTTTTAGAATTGTCTTATAATTTTGATATATTTAAATATTGAGATACAAATTTTTTTAATATATATTAATGTAAAATTTTTTATATAGTTTATAATTAATATATTAATTAATAAATTATTTATTCAATTATATATAATTATAGTAAGACAAATAAATATAATATCATGACATATATTTGTCTTTAATACACAATTATTATATTAATGTATAGATTTTATGTTCGTCATAGAATTAATATAGGTTTATTTTTTAATTAAACAATAATTCTTATCCAAAATATAGTACCGCAAGTATACTTTTGATAGTAATTTTGATAATAATTCCTCATCTTATATGGAAATATTATAAATTATATTGCTTATTGGATCGTTATTATATGTATTTAATTTAGTATTAATTAATTTTACATACATAAATATTTTTAAAATGAAAATAAATCAATTCAAATAAATTAAAAATATTCATAATCAGAATGATAATAAAATTTTATTGAATAAAATTATAGTAAAATCCGTACAACGGGCGGTCAAATAACTAGTATATTTTTTAATATAATCTAAATATAAAGAAATTTAAAAAAAAAATTCCTATGATTTGAGAAATTATCACCTTCATAGTGGATTCATTCTTTTAAAATTAAAACTAGTTCATGAAACAATTTGTGAATGCAAGTTGCAGATAAGCCTATGCTATTTTTCTCTTCTAACGTACATTACAAATGCAGTTCAGAAAAAATTAAAAGAAAAACCACATTTGAAGTAAACTATCTTTTAGCATGTTTCAATTTCAGTGATCCTGATTAATTAATTGTCGTGCAGACATTTTGATCAAATTTATGCAGACAAGACCTTCCAAAATTCGATTTAGGATACTGAGAACTTGGAATGAAAATCTACTTCTTACCCAATACAAAATCAACAGATTCTCATTTTAATGAATGATGTTCTTATAAAAAAAAAAAAAAAAAGAGAAAGGAAAAATATCAGAAGTATCTATATATATTTTATTTTTTGTTAAAAATTTACAATCTTTTTATTTTTACTGTGTTAAAATATTAAAACATAATTTGTTGATTTTTATTTAAATTTACGGTTTTAAGTTAATTTTTAGTTTTTTTTGGTTGTTTTTATGTAAAATAACCACAACATACGTTTAAAAAAATTAGAAAAATAATATTTTTTTTAAAACTTGCACAACAAAAATAATATTCTTATCGATTTTAGAGTATTTACTTTCGAAAGTTCCCAAAAAGAAAAGTGCTAAATGATCATTGGTCCTTTTTAAGGAACCAAAATCTGACATTAGAATTTGGCCTGCTCACCTTTAGAATGACTCGTTTTTTATCGATAAGGTCATCATCAATAGAAAGTGTATTAAGATCATGGCTTGGAAGCTGGTATTTTAGGGTAAATGGGAAGTTAATATGAAGTGTTGTGGATAAGTGGACAGAGAGAAGTAAAAGTTGTGGCGGTTTTGGGGACGGTGATGATGGGCTGGTTGTGTTTAGTGTGGTGGAGTTCGGGTGTTTAAGTTTCTAAAACTGGAAGAGTATAAGTTTAGTTAATTTACTTTTTTTTTTTTTCAATATTTACAAAATGTTTAGATAACATGCTTCAAACATGTGAGTCACATGTTTAATGGTTGTAATTGAAGCAAAGTTAAGTTAAAGAGGCTAGTTCCAGAAATGAGACACGTTCAAGGAGCCATTTTTGTGTTTAGCATTCTCTAGCGTGTCAAATAGAACCAACACCTCAAATCACTCACTGGAGAAATTCAGACTGCCGTCTGCCAGCATCTAACAATCTTTCGAAAAGATTAATCAAAGCCCTCATCCGTGTTGGTCAAGCCATGCACATAACAGCATTGAAGCAGCATGATTTCCCAATAAGAATCAACCAAGGAAGGTGGGGAGCCGTGGAGGCATGCTTTTCTAAACAATAAAAATAACTAAAAAAAAAAAAAGGAAGGAAGGGTGAATATGTGCAAAGGAGGTAGCACCGGCATGCTATCCAGAGTACATGAGCTTCAGCTTTCTGCCACAACCTAAAATGCACCGTCACAAAGGCCTCGTGGCAATGCAAATATTCCTTGTACATGCATAATTACACTAAACTCTGAATCTATATCCAAATAGCCACCTACCAGAGCAGGAAACAACATACTGCAAGTACTCATATTAGTTATAGGCCGAAGGCCGGGATCTTGGTGGCATGTAAAAAGAGTTGTGAATATCTATTGGAGTGTCCAAAAATGGGTTCCACCTATCAAATATAATCCGACCACCTCGGCCAATTCTCCCATGAAATCTATAAGGGGGGCTGGATGCACCATTCTTTGATGAGGAATCTACAGGTGGTGCAATGCCTGCAGCTGCCAACTTGTCTGGAACAAGAGGCTTTGTGAATAACAGAATTGGCTCGAGAGGATCCTGTCGTCACACAAGATATAAGATTCAACAATGAAATTAATATTCCAATATAAAGAGTCAACTTATATGAACTGAGTTGATAAGATCCTGGATTTGCCCTCGAAAATAAAATTCAACTATGCACCTGATATTCCAAGATGAAGTTGTTATGTGCTAGTATGGGCCAACTTTTAATCGCAACCAGTTAACTAGTGGCATTTTACAGAAATTGATTCTTTTGAGAGAGGCATACTGTTACCATTTTATACTATTTAGCAAGGTAGAGAATCTATGTGCATACCATTTTATTAAGCCATCCATATGGAGAATGCCGTCGTCTGAACTCTTGCTTCACGCTTCCTGCAGGCACTGTAAGGGAGTCCATGAAAGGAGGATTTTGAGACGCAGCAAGTCGAGCACGCGGACGACTGTTTGCTAAGTCATCTGAATCTACAAATTCATCTTCACTTGAAGCAAACTTGGAAGAGATAGGTGGGAATCCAGGAAGAACCAAGCTATCTTCAAGGAGCTCAGTTTCATGCTGAGAAGAAGCCAATTAACAGATCTCAAACAGCACAAAAGACAGTTAATTGTCCAATCCATATAGAATCAACTCTTAAAACACCACTCGCAATATTTGGCTTTTGGCAATTGGATAAATAAATATGCACAATTCCATAGAATCAATTCTTAAAAAGGTAATATCATCAAGTAGGAATGGACAAATTTAACAAACAAAGAGGAAGAAGACATTAAGGGGTTGTTTGGCATTGAGGTAGAAAAAGTGTTTTTCCAACCTCAATTTTTAATTTATTTTATTATTTGAATTTTGAAAATTACTTTTGTGAAAAACAGGTAAATTAATATTTTCCTAAAAGTAGGTTTAGAAAAAACAATTTAAAAAAAAAAAAATCAATATATCTTATTAAAAAATTTCTAAATCTGCTTTTTCAACACCCAAAAACAATCCCAAACACACTCTAAGAATCTTAAACCAAATGGATTGGGATGAAAGATGAAGATGAAGATGATGCTTTGGAGAAGAAACCCCAACATTTAGCCGTCAGACTTTAGCAGAATATTTTATTCTATTTTCTTTTTGCAGTTCTTAGTAGAACTGTACCTAACTTAATGCAGGTAAGAAGTTAAAAGGACAATTGGACTAGAATCAGGATGGAGAGTTGGAGTTCTGTGTTTGATTTCTTCCCAACCATAATCTATAATCCATAAAAGACATCATGCCTCAAGCATAGGAAGGGCTCAATTTCAAGACTGAGATCAAGGGGGAAAGAGAGAGGGAGAGAAGCACACCAAACAATACCTTCCCCTTCTTCTTTTTAAATTCATTTCATAAATAGGATTTCTTAGACTATACAACCTTTTGTCACATATTCTTCTAACACTATCACCAAATCTATCATATGCCATTCATTGCATAAGAAATAGTTAAAAAAGAAGAGTATTAATTTAGCTACCTAAATCAAATCAAATAAAAGAAAAAGATCCGAGCAGCATTCTTGACAACTACTATAGCATGCATTGATAAAAGTGGTATAGAGGGGAAGGGAAGGAAATGAAGGTTCCTTCCTATTTTGTCTGACAAATAAGGTTTTAAGAGGCAAAGAAAAAAATAAAAAAACCTCCCAAACTGGGACCCAATAAATTTTATCTCAGAAGGGGAAAACCTCCTCAAGTTTAATCTCAACATGTTTCACATATGGTTGAAATAATTAATCCTCTTTTCCCCTTATCTATATTTTAGTTTCCAGAGAAGGTAAAAATTATATTTTTCTTATCCTGAGTTTCCTCAGCAGCTTTTGGCCATACAAATACAGATTGCCTTGTTTGTGGATAGAAATTATTGGACAAGGAAAGGGAGAATAGAGAAAAGGAATCGAAGTTGATGCAGATTGCCATACAAATGTACCTTATATTTCATTTGGACCCTTTGAAGGTTCACCTCATTCTCCATTGCCTCCCTTTTTTTCTCCTCTCGCTGCAAACACATTTATGTTCAGGCAATTACCTTTCCCTTGATTATGGAGATCGTTTAAACCTTACAGATATACACTCAAGTTTAATCAGATATGCACCTTAATCAGAACCTCAAGTATTGTCTTGGCTTGGTCAAGGTTGCGCCTGACCTGAAAATAGTAAATTCCCAATTATAGTGAAATATATTAGCAATTGCCGCCAATGGGCTAAGAGAGAATCAAGAAAACCACAAAAGCAACAAGGGGCTTTTTCCTCTCCCTAAAAGATACTCCTCTTTCAAGTCTCCAAACAAATCAAGAAATATGAGTGGGATTAAAAGAGTAAAGATTAGTTTTACAACAAGTGATACAATCATAGTGAAACTTAATGCAATGTGACAAGAGTAGGAAGCATGAGGGCTTATTCTTTTAGCTAATGATACTCTGCAAGTCAACAGTACTACTCATCCAGGATGAGTTGTGAGATGAAGATACATATAGACTAACCATGGCAATAATCCTTTCTAAGTAACATTGACAGAAAGAAAAAAGGAGGCGGAGAGGAATAAAAACCATAATAAAGGAATCTAATAGAAGAACAAGAAAAAGAAAAAGACAGAATGTCAAGTTCATCAAGGTCAACAGGTCCAATATGGTTACTCATTGACTTGAGACATTCATATTCCATTAAACATAGCATGGATGGTCAAGCACACTAACACAGTAGATATGCTTTTATGGAATTAACTCTGATGAATGGGGATAGAAAAGTGAAAAATTGTAAATTAACTTGTTTCAGTGTACGGTTATTATTAAATTCAGCTTAAGAAAACAATTTTATTTTCACAAAAGGCCAGCAAAAACATAGGCACTGATTGATGGTAAGAAACACAAATCACGAGATCAAATGAACACAATTAGGCTGATCAGCAAATGAATAGGAGAACCTTTGTGGTCCACAGCTTCATAATTAAATAGCATATGCATATCTTAACCTATGAAATTGACAACTTACGGATAACCCTTTCTTAGAAGCACGAAACACAATGGTAAACATAGACGAATCTGAAATTATACTTGGATAGTAGTACACAGTACAACCCAAGGAACGGAATTTGAAAGAGAAAACCTATAGCCAGAATGGAAAAGAATAGGAAGCATATAGGGAGTATTGTTGGGGATACTGTAACACCTTATTCATTACTCGTCATATCATAGAAATTACCACAAATGCTTAAAAATAATAGTTACACTGGTAATCATTATGCCCATAACTATTACTCTTGCTGTTATTAACCTCAATTTTAACCCGAATCCAGATGCACCTGACATTGAGATAAGATGTATATAATTAAGTTTTCCCAATTACTGGACTCCCTCATAGTAATATCTTGAATTCTCTTAACAATAAAGTCTTTTTTTTAAATCTAGAATAGTTAATAAGTGGTTAGTCATTGAGTCGAAACACGCCAACTAGCTGTATAGCATATTGCACAAATAAGAGACTGCATCAATGTTCAATGTTTCTTTAGCAGTATTCAGGTTTTTTAAGAAATGTCAGAATCAACCAATTGTCAGCACTGAAAATAAAAGTGAATGAAAACCCTAGTTTTGATTTGGTTGACAATTACTATTAATGTGGATTTTGGATCCTAAATCCAGATAGAGGATAAAAATGAAGCAGAGAAGAGATACTAGTGCTGACCTGGCGAAGCTTCTCAAATGACTGCACATTATTTTCCCTTCTTTGCATCTGCAGAATAAAACAGATTTATGCAGGCTGTGAGTCAGAATTCACCAAAGGTTCTGAGAAGCAAAATGGCCTACCCTTCTTGTATGGAGTCTGTGAGCTTTCTCCCTCGGCCTGAAGACATTGTAAGGATTGGTATCATTGACTGGTGGAGGAGGCTGTGACCAAAACATAAAGAAAGTCACATACACGTAACTGTAGAGAAAAGGATACTTAATACTTAATAACCGACACCATGGAATTTTTTGCCAATAAGGTATTGTGGGCTGCTATATGCAATTGTGTGAGTTGCACCTAGATCACCACAAATGGAAGGCAGAGATCTTTCAGTCACATTAATTGCAAGTGAATTAAGCAAAAACCTAAAATATGGCTAACGGCAGGCGCAGGAAGTCATAGGAAAACCTAACTTCAAAAATAATATTAATATGTGTCAGTTATCTTACTTGGACATGGACACAAGCATCTGGTACAGGTCTAAGTTCAAGTGTTTGGCATATTGCTGTCTAAACTTTAGGGTATAGTCACTTGGTCAAATAGGTCCTAAAGATTGAATATAGGTAGATAGGTATTTTATAGGTGAAGTAGCATACGTATTTTCTGTTATAGAGGAATTTATAATAGAGAAAAGAAAATGACAATAAAGAAAAAAGAACAAAAGAAGAGAAATAGCAAGGAGAAGTGAACTTAGCAAAGCAATGAAACTAACCTGCAAACGCCGGAGAATAGGCTTCTGCCATCTTTCACGCTGACCAAAATAGGAAAAGAAAAGCATTCATACATGTCCTCTATTTACTTTAACAAGGAAAAGACGAGCACAAAATTCGTTTGCTATGATATAAGTAACTATAAAACCTGAGTGACACAAGAAATCAATAGGGTGGCCACCATAAAATAACAGAGGCATAAAAATTTACATGTACAAGGTTACGGAGGTACGTCTAATAGGAGTTCACTTGCTTGTGAACACACAATCCCAGATATGGTGATTATTTAAATGAAGCATGGCACAGTAGGAGGAGGACTACATTTACAAAAGCTCAACTGAACTAAGCCTTAACCCCAAGCTAGTTGGGGTAGGTTATGGGTGCATTTGGGATTGTTGTTGGGTATTGAAAAGGCAAGTTATTTTTTGATTTAGTAATATTGTTTTTTTAATTTTTTATACAATGTTTTTCTCAAACGTGCACATGAAAAAGCATCAATTGACGTGCCTTTTTCAAAAACAATTTTCAAAACTCAAAAAATAAAATAAAATAAAGATTGAGGTTTGAGAAAAAGCTTTTCCAACCACAATGCCAAACTGCCCCTATATGGATCCATTTTTTCCACCTTTACAAATTGTTTCATGAATTATTAATTGTCAATAAACCAATGTCCTCACAACATGCCATTGCTTTCCCCAAACTATGTATAAATCTTTGTGCAATTATACTGTGGCACTCGATTTCTTATGATACAGCTGCAATACAGCGAAAATATTCACTATGACATAGAACACTCTGGAAAGGTAACTCCATTATTACACTCTTTCCGCTGTTGTTTAAATTGTCAAATTAATTTTTCTCCTTATAATTCCATCATTCCAAAACCAATCTGGATCTTAAATTTAAGAGAAAACAAATCACAGAAGAAAATTGACTTGACATCAAATCCGGCATAATTTGATAGATTTTATCAGTAGGATGCGTAATCCATACCTTATCCTTCCAATAACTATAAACAGACTGGAAAACTGCATGTCTAATGGACTGAGTTTGAGCTTGCATAGCCTAACATTAGAAAAGAAATAAATTCAAGTAAGCTTGGAAACAATGAAACAGAACAAAATGCATTAATCTAGTGATTAGACAAACAATCATTGTGAATAAAAGGATAGATTGCGAACAACCATTACAAAGCATAAAAAATGAAAGTTTAACATTCTTCTCCGCTAGCTTTGCACTTTATGAATTTTACTAGAAGTTTATCACATACATATCTTAGCAAGAAAGTTCCTGTGAGAGAAAGCTATGCTTGAAGTGATAGCATCTTAAAAAAGTAAATAAATAAAAGAATCAAGATATAATGACTAAAGCACAATAACTCCATATTCAACACAAGCAACCTTATGCCTGCTTGAAGCCGCAATAGCCCTCTTCAATGCTCACAACATACTAAGGCTACATTTCCTTGTCCACCCTATAGGCCCACACCATGTGTGTCAGATTGCCTATAGCATTAATTTCTCATACTAGTTATACCTATATATTTTTCACACCAAATATTGGAAAAAGAATGAGTCTCTTTAGGAACGCCTTTGAATGTTGCATATTCACAACATCTAATCACATGTATACCATGCCAGTAATGCAAGTGGGAATACATACAACCAGCTATACGCTTGAAATATAGGTCTCATAGGAATTTTGGATCATGAACTTTGGTTCTTCTTTGGCAGCAACAAATTTCTTCTATAAGTTTGCATCTGAAATACTCTTTTTTTTAATACAAGTTTCTTCTATAAGTTTGTATCTGAAATACTCTCAATCAATCTAAATTGTAGTCCGTTGTTTTTGCCCAAGGGTTGAAAGTAGATTATTCGATGTAAGACTGCCACAGCAGAATACTTATTATAAAAAATAGGGTCATAGGATAACCTAAAGACCCTCAGCAAAATCAATATTTGATAAATTAGTAAACTTTTGATCAGGATCACCACAATGCAGTGGTCATCCAGAGCTATATCATACTTTTCCAAGACCCCATTAAAAATACACCTTGGCGAACTCAAAACCTAAGGTATAAAATACATAAACAGGAATTGTTGCTTCTTCTGAAATGGAGCAACTTCAGAAAAGCAACCTAAGGAGATTAATCATATTCATTTCAACACCAGACTTACAAACCTAGATAGTAGATATGTTTAATTTAATGATAAGGGAATCAACCATGTATTGTAAAAGCAAAAAGGGTGATAGTGACAACTGCAACAAAACTTTCAAGTATTAAATCAGTGAAAGTGATGATTCACCTCACTTGCAGCATCAAATTGTAGAAGTACAGGGATTGGTGAACCAAGAGTCGGAGTTATAACCCCTGCTCTTTCCCGAGCTTTGTGATCCAAAACCTCCAACTTGAAAAGAAGAGATTCAAACCTACAGTATATAAACTAGATAATTAAAACTAAAGGAGAGGAAAGGTTAAAAAGCACAGGAAGAGTTACTAGTGCAAGCCCCAAGAATAGAGCAATGAATATAAATAGAAATAGGCATAAAGAATGATGCTACTTGTATTGTACCCTGCTCTTGAGAAAAACCAGAGAAGAAAAAAAGGAAGGAAAACTCGCTTTCAGGGAAGAGAATTTTCTTATCTTGGTTGAACTCGCAGAACTCGCGCAGTGATCCAACACAATTCGAAGATAGGAAGTTAGAGTGAAATGAACACACCTCCCCTTGCGCGAAGATAGGAAGGAAGAAGAGATTCATTGACCCAGAATGGTGCGAATATTTTTATAAACTACAATAAAATAATAATTAACAAAAAAAGAAAGTCTCTACCTCAGTATCGAGGTCTGCAGAAACAAGACGGATGAGCTGAGAGTTGCGAGTAGAAGTGGGGGTGTCATCTTCTTCAAAATCCTTAACAGACTTGACAATTGGGAGTTTCTTGTGTATGTCCAGTGGCCGCGGCCTGAATGACAGTCTACTCATTATCTTTCCTTATTATACAGATACATATAGATATGTCTCTCCTGCGATCTCATCTCCTAATTAGTATGACAGAAACACACTCTGTCTCTTTGTATATATACAAATTAAGTAATGTCTTGTCTAGGGTTCAATACAGTACCAATTTCTCCTCTTATCGCCACCGCTAGGGTTTAGCGATAAATCCCTTCTTCTAGAGAGGGAGAGAGAGAGAGAGAGAGAGAGTGTGTGTTAGGGTTTGTAAAAGCGAGAAACAGATTCCAAAGGAAAATAAAAGGCAATAATCATGAGATAGATGGCAGATGGTGAGGCTTGAGATGAGAAGAGGGAGACTTTTTTTTTTTTTTTTTATTGATCGTGTTCTTCGTTTGAGTTCGAAAGAACGACAGCAAGTCATTGGGCCGGCTGGTCAGAACGACCCGAGAATGAAGCGGGCCTAAAGTCTTACCCATCTCGTCTGGTCTTCCTCTCTCAAAAAGTATGCCAAAAAAGCCGAAAATATATTTTACGGTTTCTTTTTAAATTCATAATTAATTTTGAAAGAAATTTTACGGGACATTTCTTTCTGAAAAAATTATAGTTTTAAGATTAAAATTATTTAATGTTTTTGCTAAAGATTTTAATTTATATAATATTTTTCAGCATTTCACAAACTGTAATAAAGATTTGATAGATAAAAATATTAAAAAATATATATTATTTATTAATATCAGAGATTTTCAATTATACTTATTTGTAAGAATTAAGAAAATTATTTATGTTTAGTCGTTTAGGATTTTGTGTTTGAATTAAGAAAATATATTGTTTATTCTTTTTTTGGTCGAGATATAACAAAGGTCCATGTAGCTTTATGGATCAAATGTCTATAAACACATGTCGGAGAAAGAGCTTTAAAACGCACATTTCATTTAATTAAAAACCGCAACACTTTAATGCGTTTTGAAATAGAAAGTGTAAAAACAGAAAGTCCCACACTTTTAGCCAAAAAAAAACCAGCATATCCCACGTGTTTTGTATCAATGAGTTTTCACCATCCCAAAACGCAAAGATTTAACTTTAAAAATGAACATAACTTTGTAACAAAACCCATAATCTTCTCAAACATCCATCCTTATTTTATCGGTGCATAAACTCACTTCCCTCGGCAGTTGATTCAAATTTCTAACTCAGATAACACTATATAATCCTCTCTCAAATCAATAGTTGTTCTGTTTATCAAAATTCAACACTTAGAGAAGTCTATTCAGTAACATATAAAAGGTAAGTGTCACATTTTTAAAGTTTTCTGTTGCAATGAAAAATACATGCCTTGAATCACTAATGTTCATTTGAATATGTTGTTTGGATTTTCATTATATAATTTAGAAAACTAATGATTATGATCATTTTATATTTTTATATTTTTATATTTATTCATATTGTTTGAGTAATCATCTTCTGATGAAACTTTGAATTAGGGTCTCTGAGGATGAATTTAAAAATGATTAGGAGAAAAATTGTATATGTATACAAATTTATATTATTTTTGTTGAACATTTTATGCATTTATAATGAACATTACTGTTATTTAGTATGTACATTACTAAATCACTAATGTTCAATTATATATGAATATAACCATTCATACTGTTTGAGTTATTATCTCCTGAAATGAACAGGTTTGTATTAATTTCTTTGAACATTTTATGGATTCTAAATGAACATTATTGTTATTTGTTGTATGAATATTATATATTTATGCAATGAACATTCATCATACTACAAAATGTAAAATGAATGAACATTTTTCTATTTGATTTTTATTCTAAATGATTACAGTTTAGCATAATAATTTTTTTTTTAATGGAGATCATGACAAAAAGAAAAATGCTAGCAAAGCATACTACTAAACCAAAGAAAAGGAAAGCTAGAGAAGAAGAGAATACATCATCTACAAAAAAGTAAAAAAAAAAAAGCTGCTCCAACTGAAACTAGTGCCACATGGAATGAACCGCTTTCAAAATAAATGAGCAAAACGTAATCCTACAACTCCACAAAGAGAAGAACAATATAAACAGCAAAAGAGTAATTTTTCAAATGAAAATAGAAACATGGATGATGCTGCTGTTGGTGAAAAGCATAAAAAAAAAAGAGTATACCAAACCAGATTTTATTACAAGAATGTTACCAGTAGGTTTGATAAAATTGATTGAGAGACCGTCCACAAAACAAAAAGAGGTTGTTCAACAGATTGGGTTTGAAAGTTTGTCGGACATGAAACTATCAGAATGTGATGCAAAATTAACTAAATTTCTTATCGAAAATCTTAACCATTGCAGATGCACAATAAAATTACAAAGAGGTGAGCTTGTATTAATCGAAGAAGATATTATGTCTACAATGAATCTTCCTCGTGGAAATATAATAGTTCTTGAAGCAAGCAAAATGGTAAAAAGTGAAAATTACAATTAGCTGCTATAAAATTGGAGATTAAAATGGAATGTGACAACCGAAGGTTTTGTCATAAGTAAAATGCCAAAAGAAATGATAAACAGAGGAGATTATGGATATGAATTCAAATGAGACTTTGTTCATCAAATCTGTCTAAAATATTCTTAACTTTTTCTAATGATGTTTATTTGTATATAATCTAGAATAAATGAAGAGTCAGAGTCATAAATGGAGGATGTATATAAAAGAATGAGACTAGTAAGGAAACTGTAACACCCGAAATTTTTATATATTTAATAATGAGTTTTTATTTAAGTTAATTTTAGCTTTATTTTTATTCGGTTTAATTGGAATGATTTAAATACAAATTTTGAATGTTCATGTTAGATAAATAAATGAGTTATTTTCCATATCCAATTAGTTTGATTTTTAAGGAGTTAATTAAGTAAACTATTTGAGAAATGATTATATTTTGGTTATTCAAATTTTCCCAAATGCATATTTATATAAGTAAAATTATATATTGAAAATTTATTTTGGAATAAGGATTGAAAGTATAATGTTATTTTTATGGGGTTTTAATGGAAATTTGTGAGCTTGGTATTTTTGTAAATAAATATGTCGGTCGGGGGTATTTTTGTAATTGTGTATTTTCAATAATTCGGATTTGGCCCAAATTAAAAAGTTAGGGGCTTAATTGAAAGGCTAAAAAGAAGTTTGGGGGTTAAATTGGAATTCTGCAAGATGAGATTGTAAGTAATTAAGGAAGTTGAGGGACCAAATTGTAATAAGAAAAAGTTCGGGGGCCTAATGTCGATATTGAAAGGAAAATCGGGGGAAGAAGAAAAAAGAGAGAGTGGAGCCAGAAGAGGACGAGCGGCTCCGGCGTGGATGGGCGGAGGCGGGGCCCGGGGCCGGGAGCCTTGAGCAGAGAGCTCCCGGCGGCGGCGGAATCGGGATGTGGCGCAATGGTTAAGTTTATTCGTAGATCTTTGCAAATGGACGGCGCGACGCTTTGTGGTGGCGGGAGATGGAAGATCCAGGGAGAGGAAAGGAAAGAGGGCAGAGGCCGAAGTTTTGGGCTTTTTCGGCCCTCCGTGAGGAGGATGGACGATCGGACATATCGGTTGCCGTGGCGATTGGGCTTCGTGCGAATCGGCCGAGATCGTCGTAAATCTCTTCGGACGATCGGGTGTCGGATCGGAAAATCAGAAGTGGGGATCATCGTCGGTAGCTGGCGTTAGCGTCGAGTCAGATGGTGTGTCCAAATCGTCGATCGGACTCGGCGTAGCGAAGTGAGTAGGCCAAAGCGTCTCGGTAATTTTTCTCCGGCCGTTGATCTTGGAAATCCTTTGATTTTAAATTTGTGTCTATTGGTTTATATTGAGTATTTGATGATATTTGTGAGTCAAAAATGATTGTTTCGATCGATTAACCCTCGTATTTTGTCTTTGTGTGGCGAGGTCGGGAAAATAGTGAAGTTTGGGGACCCGACTCCGTTGTTTAAATTGTTGGATATTTGAAGTGTTTTTCGGCAGTCCCGGACCCGCTTTTACTGAGGTAAATATTCGTGTTGTAGGGAGGATTGGGATTTTCGGTGGGAATTCTCCAGAGTCGAGATTCTTTGGTCAGCGGAGTGAACAGGGATGATCGATTGTTTATTTTGATAAATTGTTTCCGTGACTAGATTGTCAGTTTGTTGGCTCGCTCCAAGGGGTAGGCGGTAGGAGGTCGCCCTAAACCGAGTGAGTTAAAGTCATTTAATCATTGCACTATTGTTAAGTCCGATTTTAATATGCTATTTTGGAAGTTTATGCTTAATATGGTTATTAGTATCATAGCGTAAATAATTTTACCGGATTATTAATTATTGAAGATAATATAAGTATTATTATAGTAATGTTATAATAATACCAAATATAATCGATTTTCCATGAGTTGCACGATGTCTTACTCTTGGTGTTAATCGTTATTTTGATATGGTTTGAATGATTTCATTATACAATGATATTTATTAAATGGATGATTGCGTTTTGGGAGATGTGGCTTTCGTAGAACATGCCACACAGTGGGTTCGAATGTGGTCCCAGAATCATAGACATAAGGTTATTATGGATTTGTTTGCCCCGATCGAGCATTGCTCTCCGGGGTGAGTTCGATTGATTGCGAGTTAAGGTCCACGACGGCGGTGCTGCTCTGTAGAAAACATTTGGAAGTCAAGTTGAGAGTAAGTGATCCCGAATCGAGCTTGCTCTCTCGGCGCCAACTTTGTTGGATTAAGAGAGCCGAAAGGCTATTAGAATTGGGGTTAGGGTTCTACCGAGCCACTCGTCCCGTAAAAGTAAATATATATTTTTATTTATTTATTTATTATGGTATGATTATAATGTGGATTGTATTTACGTGCATGGTTTGATATCTGATTTGAATAATCTATGTTTTCCGAGAAGAAGCAATAGTCTCTAGATTATTTGATTTTAACTCACTCTGAGGTGTGATTCAATTCATCGTTTTCGATTCGACGTTAGTCCTCTCGCGACTCTTATTCAACCCGACTCCTTCATCATCGGGTGATGTATTTGATTTGGTATGTAAATTGGTAAATCTTAGATTCTCCGCAGAGTAATTAGTAGATGTATCAGTTTGTAAATTTTATGAGTTTGGTCTCGCCTAATTTTTCCATGATCAAGTATTTATGTAATGTAGCTATTAAGATAATTTATGGTTTTAATAATATAAATTTGAGATGAGATTTGTTTAAGTCAGTGAGTGTTAGGCTTACTACGGGTTTCAGTGGCCTTACGCCTACCCATTCCTAGTGGGCCACGGGCCGGATAAACACAAGCCCCAGATCCTTTTGAACAAGATACAATCAGAAATATCTAATAAGATATATTAAACATATGAACATTAGAGATATTATTCATGAATATTATAAGAGACTATAATGAACATAATATGAAATAAAATTAATTAAGTAATGCTGGTTAATACCTATAAAAGGACCACCAATCATATCATATTTGTGAGTTCGATATGTAGTATCATGCACTAACAAATCTCCATATAACTCATAATCTTGTTTCATTTGCCCATATCTCTAAAAGAAGCTGTATAATCTTACTTCATTATCAACCTTAAAATCAAAGAAAAAATTCTTTTCATTGGATTGTTTTTTTCTAAAATTTCTAATGAAAGCATTTGAATCACTACCATCCAATTTGTTTATATTTTGTAACGCCAATGACTATAAGCATCATTGCTGTAAATCCAACCAATGTTGATCCTCCTGATTGGTTTTTCAACAATTTAATCCTATCAGCCATTCCAACTCTACTTCTTTTTAAATTATTAAGATAATTGAGCTGGTTTCTTGTAATTTATCTATGAGAATGGATAAGGTGGATTTTACTAGGTGGACGTAGATCATGATTATACTTTTTTTGGTGTTTACTTATAGTCAGAACTCCTTCTTCATCGATATAGAATTCTATGAGAGCTGACGACCAGTATGAATATTAAGTTTTGAGAAATATTTATTTTCTTTGCCTACCTTTTCCTTTATGCCAGCTTTTGAACAAACAAATCTTTTTATTGTTAATGATTTGCCATCTGCTCTATACCTTTGCTTACTCTTTCTCATATCAAAACCAATTCTAAATGCATAATCATTATATAAATAATAAGCTTTATGAGTAGACTTCACAGACACTCATCACCAAAAGAATTAGGTTCACAATCAACTGCAAACAAAAACAATGAACATTATAACAATAGTATATGAACACTGTAACCCGAAATAATGAGCATTTACATAACACATAATGAACATTCATCTTTAAAAAAAACCGCCAAACAATAAAATAATTTTACCTGACTTCCTATATAAATTAATACTTTCCATTGGTGATTCATCCACAAATATTATTTGTACATTATTGATTTGCAAATTATTCTCCATACTCTAAAAGCTTTTTTTCAATCTAACAATGAAAAACAGAAAAATATATTTTCAAGCTTTAATGAACAATTGCAGTAGTCTTTTTGCAAACAAAAGCTTGTCCAAAAGAAAGAGATAATTTCAATGAATGAGGAAAAAAGAAGAAAACGAGAATGACAAATCAAGAAGAAAGCGAGAAGAAAAAAAAAAGAAAAGAAAACAAGCTGTAAACAGAAGAAGTAAATAGAAATAAATGAGCTATAGATGAAAATTTTCTGTTATGGAATACAAAAATCAAGGAATTAAAGCTTCAATTATAGGGCAAACAATTAAAACTTCACGCGTGTGATAATAACTTATGAAATAACAAAACGACACCGTATGAATCGAAGTCCATGTTATAGTTTCAGAGATATAACAATCAAACTTTCGATTTAGTTGGGCCGCTTTCGAGAAGCCGATCTTTTAATATATTTTGGTGACTTTTTTAATAGTGGTCTCTTAATCCAAAAATTATAAATTTATCGGTGTTGATATTTAACTTTTGATTGGAGATATGCCAAGTACATAAAAAAATTTTTTTTATAACAACTTGAATATATATATTGTATCTTAGTTTAGCTTCCATTGATCGAGACAGATATTTTTATTATCTTCAATAATCATTTCAGCTTCGACTAGCTTTGGTGGAGATATGTCACTTGGGCCGATAATAGACTTTGGTATTCGAATTTGACAATGAGACTTATTTATCTCGACATACGCTTGCCCCTTAGAATTAATTATATTTTGAAAATTAATTTCTGATTAGAGTCTTGACTCGAAGAAGTCAACCAGATATTGAGTCGTTCTTTTATTGTATTCAAGAAATATTTTATTCATTCCCCATTAGAAATCAGTAAAGATAATATCAAACAAATCTTCTTCATTTATACTTTTCAATTCTTTATTTTTGGCGGCATATGCAAGAACAGTCACACCATTATCGCTAAATTATTTACCTGAAAAAATAATTACAAAGCCGGAAAATTGAAATCAGCCTTAAGTTTAATAAAAATAGTTTCATGCGGCTCGCCATAAGAAATCAAGAATATAACAGTGTTCTTGTAAAGAATAAAAAAGAATAGTTCTCTATTAACATGAAGTTAATAGAAGGATCAATCCTGAAATTTTAATTCTATCACTCTCAGAAATTAATTCAGAATAAAAGCTTTTGATTTCACCGGAAAATCAGATTGCAATACATAATTGTTGGATAAAGAAAAACATTTATATTCAATTCCATACCAATAAACCAATAATTGCAAATTGTAATTAATACTCGTAGACTTTATTTTAAACATTCTTTTTAAGTAATTAATATTTATTGAAACTTTCTAGTCACTAATATGCAAAATGAAACAAAACTAAACAATTACGACATTCTTTAAATTTAGTAATTGTATTTTTATTATTTAAATAATACTTTTTAGAATTTCATTCAATAAAATTATTAAAAATATTATTAAAAATCTAATAAAATATTCTTATTAAAAATTTATTAAGTATTTCATAAAATGAATCAAATTAGTAAATTATCAACTATCCAGTGAAATTTTTATTAATCAAAACTAATTAGAAATTTTAGAAAACATATTTTGAATAATGACACATAAAGCTATAATATATACGAACTAATGAGGTAATTCTATATGAAAAAATAACTTAAATAAAAATCATATTTATACATTAAAAACCTGAATCATATAAAAAAGATCTACTTAAAATTCTATTTCTTTTTATTATTTTTATTATTTAAATATTAACAAATTTAATTATTAAAATTTTCGTACATGTCATGCGAATTAAAAACTAATAACTTATCAAAGATTAAATTTGTAAATGGTACATAAATGAAGAGGAAAGGGAAACTTAAATGCAGTAGCGGGTATTGAGCATCACCACCACCACCAGAAAAAATAGTAATGTCTGAAGGCCAAAAATTTCTCTCTCTTAATTTTATAGTTTTTTAATCAATTTATTAATTGATTAATTAAATTTTTAATTAAATACTACTCTAATTTAAAAAAATAGTATATTAATTATATTTTAATATTATATTAACTAATAAATGATTTACTAATCAAATAATAATATTAATTTTAAAAATATTTTATATATTATATTTTAATAAAATTAATTATATAATATTAAAAAATAATAATATCAATTATATTAATAAAATTAATTATATAATATTAAAATAATTAATAAATATTTTTAAAATAATATTATTATACTCATAAAATTTAAAAATATTAAAAAATATTTAAAAATAGTTAGTTTACTATTATTTTTAAAATATTATAAATTAATATTAAATATTAAAACTTTTATTAAATTATATATATCAACTTGATTCTATAATAGAATTTAAAATAAAATACAATACAGATAGTAAACGGAGGTTTGGTTAGACTTGTTCTACTTATTCCAACCAAATAAAATATTGAGAAGCAGGTGCTGAATGTCGAGTTAATTGAGAAATTGGAGTTTGATTATTATAGCCTAAATTAGTACCAAACCAACTATGCATCACCTGAATCAAATTCTGTATTTAATTCAATAGTCAGCTTCTGGTTTAAATTATCACCAAAGTGCGCTAGATAAAAGACAAGACAACAGAGGATTAGATTAATGGAGCGAGTGGTGTAGTTTACTATTATCAAGGTGAGTGTTTAATACAGTTTTCTGCCTAAGCTTCAACTAATTTGATCGACATTAGTAAAACATGCACGTCACTGTAAAAGAAAAAGAAGAAAATTGTGTCGCAAATTGATTTATATAAACTGTATTTGTATCTGTTGCAATGAATTAATTAATTTTGTAAGACGTCTATATTCTGTTATACGCAGTTTATAGAACTCGGTCGCCTGCAATCACTGTTTTTTTTTTTTTCTTTTCTTTTGCACAGTGTGATTGATAACGAGACAGCAGAATGAAAATTCCTCCAGGCCCTTTAGAACGAGATCTCGCGTGTCTACTGTTTTACCACCAAGATATCTTAAAAATGAATCATATTCCAAGAATATAATATCTATCTAGTGTGATCTATGGAATATATGACAAAGGTAGAGTGTGGAGCAGTTCTGTTGATCGGTCAATGTCATATATATCATTATTTGAACAACCAGAATTATTTGTTTTTCTCTTAACCATGTACGTAATGCCATCCCTATCTTTAAAGGTTATTTTTTTAGAAAAAAAGAAAAAAAAGAAAGCAACTACCCCACTGTTCTAATTCGAACTTTGATTTTTATTTTTTTTATAATAAAAACTACTAAATAGCAATGACATATCATCCAGATGCACTGTCTATTACATCGTGATGCAGTATAAAAGTAAATTGAGAGCCCCTTCTCCCCAAAAGACAAGAATCGAAAATTATACATTAGTAGCTTAGAGACAACCAGTAACGAATACGGAACGATATGGGTACCGAAGGAGCAGAACAGAATGGCGTTTTCAGGGTCACGATTAAGAAGAAGGAGGTGGTGGCAGCAGTGCTACCATTGCAAGAACATTGGTTGTCACTCTCCGACCTAGACCTGCTTCATCAACTTGTTGAAGTTGCGCGGTAACATAGAGTAGATTCTTAAAGAAGATTAAATCTGTGTTTTGAACTATTTGGTTCTAGAAGATTAGTACCACACTTTATACATAGCTACAAGTGATGCAAATTCTAAATAATAGTGAGTAAGAATGTTAGTCTAATTTTAGGTACTCTCTGTTTATGGTGTTTGGAAAGTCTAGAAATGCAAGAGTTCCTTTCAATTGGATATTATGTAGTCATTTATCATGTTTGGAAATGCCATAGTTGCTAGAATTTGGTTCTTTTTGCTTGAAGTGAGAAGACATTAGAAGGCATTTGAAAAGAAATGACATATGCAACAAATAACATGGTTCATTTCAGCCAAGGTCTTATGCGTCTTTAAAAAGTAATTTACTAAGAGTTCTGTTATGTATGATTCTTAGGTTCAAGACTGTTATGAACTTTCAGCTGAGTATGAAGGGAAACACAACCCTCAAAAGTTGGCGGAACTTGGGAAAGTGCTAACAAGTTTGGATCTTGGGGATTCAATTGTTGTTACGAAGTCATTCTCTCACATGCTTAACTTGGCCAATCTGGCTGAGGAAGTTCAGATCGCTTATAGACGAAGAATCAAATTGAAGAAAGGAGATTTTGCTGATGAGAACTCAGCAACAACTGAATCAGACATTGAAGAGACCCTAAAAAGACTGGTGGTGCAATTGAAGAAATCCCCAGAAGAAGTTTTTGATGCTTTGAAGAACCAGACTGTGGATTTAGTCTTAACTGCACATCCTACTCAATCTGTTAGAAGATCTTTGCTTCAAAAGCACGTAAGGTTTCTGTTCTGTGTTATTAAATTATTAAACAATACTTTGTGAGAGAATTAGTTCTAGATGCTCATATTTTTAGGTGATCTTTATGTAAACATTTCTTGATCCGTTGCATCAAAGACCAGCAATTGGTCACTGGCTGGTGTAGCTATAAATTAGAAAGGCTTCTTTCCTTGGATAACTAATGATACTATATTCATTTCATATTTTCAGGATACGGGACTGTTTGACTCAGTTGTACGCTAAGGGCATTACTCCAGATGATAAGCAGGAACTTGATGAGGCCTTACAAAGAGAGGTATGCAGATGACAATACTAGGCTTCCTTAACTTTTCTCTTTTTAGTCTTCTACTTCTTTGCAGAAGGATAACAATCATGATATCAACCAAAAATACATGTAGATATACTATTGAGATGAATGCTAGTATATACAGTCACGTTAATGATTCTCTCCCTATATTACACACAAGTCATTTAAGTTTAATAAAATTGTCAATACTGCACTTGGGAACAATGAACACCTCTACAATTCTATAGAATATCTGTTTGCTATTTTGCTTCAGAGACCCCAGATGCAGAATCCACAGACTTGGCAACTAAAGAATTCTGTCATAGAAACTGGAAAAATGAAGACCGAGTCTTAGAAATCTGAGAATAAGAATTGAAATACTAAAAAGTGGACTCTCATTTGTACCCAGCACTGATCCTTATATAAAATTCAACAGACTAGACTTGGACGCATGTCCATTATGATTTATAGATTGCATGACTATAGAACCAGTGCATATTGGTTTGCTCTTAAAAGAAAACACTACTATTAAATTATAGTTGACATCTCTTCTCTAGGTAAAAGTCTTGCAATTTTGTTTTGCCATTTGTATGATCTTCGATAAAACTTTTCCCTGGGTTATCACTTTTTTTTTTTTTGTTAAGTTAGACTACACATAACAATGAAACCATTCTTATGCTTTTGCTTAGTACTGATTTTTTCCTTGATCATTGTTTCCTGAAGATGGGAACACATCTCCTCACATTCTTTGCATAGATTGCAGTGCTTGTCTTCTTTTCAATGGAATGCACATCCCAATGTTTGGAATTACCTATCTCATTAACATGTGCTGTAACATCTTATTTAGATTTTTTCTTATTTCTATGTTTATGAATATTCTGCATATATCTTCATGGGGATCGATTGAAATAATTTCCATAAGTTTGATTTGACTGAAAATCTTGGCAAGTTATAATTTCCTTTATCTCATGTAGATTCAAGCTGCATTCCGCACAGATGAAATCCGAAGGACTCCTCCGACTCCACAAGATGAGATGAGAGCAGGAATGAGCTACTTCCATGAGACTATATGGAAGGGTGTCCCGAAGTTCTTGCGCCGTGTTGACACAGCTTTGAAGAATATTGGGATAAATGAGCGAGTTCCTTATAATGCTCCTCTCATCCAATTCTCCTCTTGGTGGGTGGAGATCGTGATGGTGTGTTTCTTTGTTACATAAAGTAGTTTTCTGCTAGGCAGATTTCTTGTACCCCAAAATGATATTTGAAAGTGAAGTTGCAAAATTTTTTATTTGCATATGACAAATGTTCAGCACATGCTCACAGTGAACTTAGAAATCCATTACAAA